>NC_140167.1:148484949-148669949 GCF_963971535.1 Notolepis coatsorum
GGTTGCCATCTCTGTGGAGAGAGCAGAGAAGGTGTCACTCAAAGGTAGAGCGGATAGTATGTCAGAGGAGAGGGTGGAGGGGGATAGGGAGGGCAGGTTGCGTCTGAGTGAGACTGTTTGAGTTGGGGTGAAGACCTTTCGGTTAAGCATGAGAGTTAGTGAGAAGGATATGAAGGAATGGTCAGATACATGTAGGGGAGTTACCGTGGTGTTAATGATGCTGGAGTTACGGGAAAATATGAGATCCAAGGAGTTGCCTGCTTTGTGGGTGGGAGGCATGGCAGTGGGAGTCAGGTCAAACGATTGTAGGAGGGAGACTACTATGACTGACTGAGATGAGTCAGGCAGGTTGAAGTCGCCCAGTAGAAGGAGAGGGGTACCATCTTCCGGTAAGGAGCTAAGAAGCATGTCCAGCTCATCTGTGAAGTGATCGAGTGTACCTGAAGGGCGGTAGAGTGTAACAATGGTGAGATTGAAAGGATTAGAGACAGATACTGCATGATATTCGAAAGAGGAGAGTGAAAGTTCCCCTTTAGGGGGTCATCTTTGCTTATCTCTCTCATACATGCTCTCTCTCAAACACACATGCTCTCTCTCTCTCTCTCTCTCTTTCTAACACACACAGTCTGCCTATGGCGGCCTTTCTCGATGGCTAGGCTGTGCTCGCTGAGTCTGTACCTAGTCAAGGATCTTCAGTCACAGTGCTCAGGTATTCTGCCACTGTGTACTCTCTGTTTAGGGCCAAATAGCATTTCAATTTCTTTCCAATGTGTCTCTCTCTCTGTACACTGTATATTGACTGTAGAACGGGAGCTCTCTCTCGCTCTCTCTCTTGCTATATGTTGACTGTATCATGCCCAGCCTCGGGCAGCGCTATTATTTACGAATATGTTGACTGTATGAAAAGGGGGGGGGGGGCCTCGCTTTTAAATCTTGCACAGGGCCTCGCATTTCTCCCAGGCGGCCCTGACTAAATAATACATATTTTTTTCTCATTCTCTCAAAGTTTCCCAATTTTCCTATTGGATAGGCTCCTGTTAAGTTAAATTAAGTTATACTTTTTTAATCCCTGAGTGGAAATGTTATTATCCCTGTTAAGGCCTCATGGTCACTGGCAAAATAGCTTTGCTCTGGCTGAGCCAGTGTTTTACGAGCCATTGGGCATTGCCACTGAGCGCTGCTCTCAATATTCAAATTATTTCAACTTTGACCGGAGTTGTGTGTCTTTATTTGTGTATGTAAGCAAGAGCAACTCCCAAACAGGAGTTGATTGTGTGTAAGAGATGGTGGAGAAATTAATCGTCAGTTTTGGAGTTTAACACCGCATTAAAGCAGCTACTAGGAAGATTTGGACATCAATCGGGGGGAATCGAACCTGAGTTGCCCAGACCACAGGTGACAGTGCTAACCAGTCGTTACACTAACCCCCTCCTTTGGGAAGCGCATATTGATATTGAATATGGTTCCCGATTGTTTCAGCAATGGTCTCATTTGTTTAATTCATATATATTTGAAGGTATCACAACCAATATGACAATGATATGTGGAAACTGAGTACCCTGGTGAACCCCACACAAACATGGGGGAGGACATGCAAACTCCGCACAGAAAGAACCCCTGCTGGGTTTGAACCCAGCACCTGCCGTGAGACACTTCTTCTAACGCCAGTGAGAAAAGCATCTCAGTGAGAGAAACACCTTCCTCATAGTAGTAGAACGCGGACATGCTGTTGCATTACTTAAGGCTGGTATATTGAATATCCATTCAGGAATTGAACTTTTGAATGGAAATGACGGTAGAATAGAACAGAGGTGTTTTGGTTCAGTGTCTATATGGTCTGCTGTGGTGAATCGTTTTGACGTTGTACAGACATACTCTAATAGCATCCGATTTAAATCCTATTTTCATATTGGGGGCTCAAGGATCATATAACAGCTAGAATTACTATGACAGTGACCATGGATGATGACTGCATGAGATAATACCGTAATACCATTTTTCCCATCCTCAAACTTCTGTCGTTATGCCAATTCCTTCCTGGTCAATGTGCTGCCCTGCTGTCGCTCTGGGGAGGGTGTAGACTACCACATGCTGCCATACTGTGGGTCTGGGGAGGGTGTTGACTACTACCACATGCCTCGACGACTGACCAAGCTGGAGATACTGCTACCGGGAATTGAACCCTGGGTCTCTGCGGTGGTAGGCGAGGGCTTAGACCTCTACACTGCCGAGTGGTCTCAGAGAAAACGTTTAGTGACTGGATTGATTCGCCATTGTTTTTGTGGCTTAACATTCCTGGGTAAATAATACCTTTGGCCAACCAAAATTCCATTTGAACTTGGACTTATCTCAAATGAGCTTTTCACTGTCATTATTTATAGAGCGTTCAACCAGTCCTAGACAAGTCATACAGTTGGAAATGTCTATTTGCTTTAAACCGGGGGTGTCTATCAGCAAAACCAGAACATAAGAGGGGATTCTTCGCTCCAGTGTCCACTAACCTCGCTACAAGCCAAAAGCCTAAAGACTTTGTTTATGCTAAAAGTCATTTTTTAAGCTAATCAATAACTCTTGCTGCCGTTTTACTTTCCAAAAGGTTTTTAGTTTCTGAAAGGAATATATTTCTTTTGGAGTATATGCTGACAGTTGCCTCTGACGATCTGTTTACTCCAGTTTACACGCTAACAGACACCAGGCCTGGCAGAGTGAGGTAAGGAAATATCAGAGTTTACAACCAGGAAGTTGTGTTCGAACAGCCAACAATGTTGTAAAAGGGTTCGGGCTACAGTCACAACCCGGCGTATTACGTATCACTGACCTTTGACCTTTCACAAAAAGAAATCACAACCATTATTTTATACATAATTTCATATAATCAGTAATATGATATTGACCTACTGTTATTGCCAAACACAATCAAATCACATGCGTGATGATACATACAGTACTACATACTAAATACAGACAATAATATTCCCTCCAGTGCCTCTAGTGCTTTCTGAAAGATGCAGTCTTCAGAAAAGTGAGACTTTTGATGGTTTGTAACGACGACACGTACGTGGAATAAACACATGGTGTCTACGAGTCTACGAGGCTCTCACTTTTACTGGCGGAGAACAATGGAGACGAGACGGGGTCTCGTGGCCCGATTGGAAAAACTTCCCTCAAGGATCTGAGGGACAGAGAGGGTTAGTAGGAGGAGAGGAGGCAGGCTGAGGGGTGAGAGGGTTGGTAGAAGGAGAGGAGGCAGGCTGAGGGGTGAGAGGGTTGGTAGGAGGAGAGGAGGCAGGCTGAGGGGTGAGAGGGTTGGTAGAAGGAGAGGAGGCAGGCTGAGGGGTGAGAGGGTTGGTAGAGGGAGAGGAGGCAGGCTGAGGGGTGAGAGGGTTGGTAGAGGGAGAGGAGGCAGGCTGAGGGGTGAGAGGGTTGGTAGGAGGAGAGGAGGCAGGCTGAGGGGTGAGAGGGTTAGTAGGAGGAGAGGAAGCAGGCTGAGGGGTGAGAGGGTTGGTAGGAGGAGAGGAGGCAGGCTGAGGGGTGAGAGGGTTGGTAGAGGGAGAGGAGGCAGGCTGAGGGGTGAGAGGGTTGGTAGAAGGAGAGGAGGCAGGCTGAGGGGTGAGAGGGTTGGTAGGAGGAGAGGAGGCAGGCTGAGGGGTGAGAGGGTTGGTAGAGGGAGAGGAGGCAGGCTGAGGGGTGAGAGGGTTGGTAGAAGGAGAGGAGGCAGGCTGAGGGGTGAGAGGGTTGGTAGGAGGAGAGGAGGCAGGCTGAGGGGTGAGAGGGTTAGTAGGAGGAGAGGAGGCAGGCTGAGGGGTGAGAGGGTTGGTAGAGGGAGAGGAGGCAGGCTGAGGGGTGAGAGGGTTGGTAGGAGGAGAGGAGGCAGGCTGAGGGGTGAGAGGGTTGGTAGGAGGAGAGGAGGCAGGCTGAGGGGTGAAAGGGTTGGTAGGAGGAGAGGAGGCAGGCTGAGGGGTGAGAGGGTTGGTAGGAGGAGAGGAGGCAGGCTGAGGTATCACTGAGGGAGAGGAGGTCAGTGAGATATGGGGGGGGGGGCAGTTGGTGAAGGGCTTCGTAGGTGTCCAGGATGTTATAGTTGATCTGGTTGGAGACAGGAAGCCTGCAGTGGTCTTTTAGAACTGGGGTGATGTGGTGCCAGGATTAGGTGTGAGTTAGAGGTCTGGAAGATGCACTCTGAGAGAGAGAGAGAGAGAGAGAGAGAGAGAGAGAGAGAGAGAGAGAGAGAGAGAGAGAGAGAGAGAGAGAGAGAGAGAGAGAGAGAGAGAGAGAGAGAGAGAGAGAGGCAAACAATAGAATGCCAGAGAGACACAGATTCATGTGTCAACAACTCATTGTAAACATACAATGTGTACCATGTTCAAATTTAAACTAGTTTCTCTTTCTTTTTTTTATCCACTTTTTCTCCCATTTTCTATTTTTCTCCCATCCCAATTTCGTATCGTCCAATTCAACCCTCCCCTATCTCGAACGCTGTTTCATGCCTCCCACAAGTTTCAAGTTTCAAGTTTCTTTAATAGTTGTCATACAGAAGTACAGAATACTTTTATACAAAATGCTTCTTACTGTTACGCTCCAGAGACTGCAAGACAAGATAAGTATGAAATAAAATAACATAGTATAGCATGTAAATTAGAAGTAAAAAAAAATGAGGTCACAGTGTTCAGTATAGACATATGTACAATGTTCGATGCAGAATAGACGTAACTGAGTTACCATATAATATACAATACTGTGTAGTGTACTAATATACAATACTATATAGTGCAAGGCAGAAATAGGATGAGGTGCAATTTAGGTACAATTTACAGTAGGTGTACGAGTTGTAGTGCAAATCCTTTATCAATAAATATAAAGTGTGTTTGTGTGATCTAAAGTGTGGAGAGTGGGTGCTGCAGTGTGTTGTTTGTTTAAGTGAGTGTGTGCGTGTGGGTGTGTGTGCTGTGTGCATTTGATGGTTGTTGCATAGTGTTTATTGTTCGTTTAGCAGCCTGATGGCCTGGGGATAAAAGCTTCTTCTGAGTCTTTCTGTGCTCGCCTTAAGACTCCGGTATCGCTTGCCTGACCGCAGCAGTTCAAAGAGGCAGTTGTCCGGGTGGCTCGAGTCCTTAATAATTCTCTTAGCCTTCCCCTTGCACCGCTTGTTGTAAATGTTCTGGAGGGTGGGAAGCCCCCCTCCAATTGTGCGTTCGGCTGAACGTGTCACTCTTTGTAGTCTGCTACGGTCTTGTGCAGTGCTATTCCCAAACCAGGAGGTGATGTTGCCAGTCAGGATGCTCTCTATTGTACATGAGTAGAAGTTCCTAAGGATCTTCTGACTGACTTGGAACTTCCTTAGGCGCCTGAGGAAGTAGAGGCGTTGTCGTGCCTTCTTCACAACACTGTCAATGTGTGTGGTCCATGTCAAATCCTCGGATATGTGGGCTCCGAGGTACTTGAAACTGTTCACTCTCTCAACCGGTGCCCCGTCGATGCTGAGGGGGCTGTAGTCCTTGACCCCCGACCTCCTGAAGTCCACAATCATCTCTTTTGTTTTGCTGATGTTCAGGGAGAGGCAGTTCTCCTGACACCACTGTGACAGGTTCTCTACCTCTTCCAGGTAGGCCCTTTCGTCGTTGGCAGAGATCAGGCCCACCACTACTGTGTCATCAGCCAATTTGATGATGGTGTTGTTGTTCCGCTGTGCTACGCAGTCATGTGTGTACAGGGAGTAGAGGAGGGGGCTCAGAACACAGCCCTGGGGGGCCCCTATGTTGAGCGTGATGGATGAGGAGGTGCAGTTGCCTGCTCTTACCACCTGGGGTCTGCCCGTCAGGAAGTCCAAGACCCACTGGCAGAGGTCATAGTTCAAGCCCAGGTCCCTGAGCTTGGCTATGAGTTTGGAGGGGACTATGGTATTGAATGATGAGCTGTAGTCGATGAACAGCATTCTCACATAGTTCCCCTGCCTCTTGTCCAGGTGTGATGCTGCTGTGTGCAGCACATGGGCTATGGCGTCCTCCGTGGACCTGTTGGGGCGATATGCAAATTGCAGAGGGTCCAGGTTGATGGGGAGGGAGGAACAGATGTAGCCCTTCACTAGCTTCTCAAAGCACTTCATGGCTATGGAGGTGAGGGCTACAGGGCGGTAGTCGTTGAGGCAAGCGGGCGTAGATTTTTTGGGTACAGGGATGATGGTGGACTTCTTCAGACAGGTGGGGATGACAGCCTGTTCCAAGGACAGGTTGAAGATGTCAGTGAATACCGGGGCCAGTTGGTCGGCACAGACTTTTAGGACGCGGCCGGGGATGCCGTCCGGTCCTGCTGCCTTCCTGATATTCACTTTTTTAA
The DNA here is from genome assembly GCF_963971535.1 of Notolepis coatsorum. Lineage (NCBI taxonomy): Eukaryota > Metazoa > Chordata > Actinopteri > Aulopiformes > Paralepididae > Notolepis > Notolepis coatsorum. Next base: position 148,491,283 of record NC_140167.1, read on the forward strand.
AGATCCGTCTCACCTCATGCTCTGTTACCCTGAACACTGAGTCTCCATCAGCAGACCCCCCCCCCCCCCCCCCCCCCCATTGCCGTGGTTTGTAGGCTGGTGTTTTTATTCACAGCCTCAAACCTCGCATAGAAGGAATTGAGATCATTTGCTAAGGAGATGTCACTGTTCAGTTTGAGGGAGGTGCCTTTGTAATCTGTCATTGTTCTGAGGCCCTGCCACATGCCTCTAGAGTCAGCCTGTTCAAACTGAAGTTCAACTTTATCCCTGTAATGCCGTTTTGCCTCTATTACTGCTCTCCTGACGTTGTATCTTGCCATCACTACAGGGTACTACATGACACTACAGGGTACTACAGGGTACTACATGGCACTACAGGGTACTATAGGGTACTACATGGCACTACGGGGTACTACATGGTACTACATGGCACTACAGGGTACTACATGTCTGCTCCTTTGCAGCACCACAAACATGGGAACTCTCTAACTCTCCCCCCCTCCCCCTCTTCCCCCCCCCCCTTTCCCCCCCCTCCCCCTTCTCTCTGAGTGCCCGTCTCCTGGCGCTGACTAAGGTGATGGATGCCTCGGGGTCTTGGCCAAGATTGTAGTGACTGCTCTACATGCACCTCCGAGGCCTTGGATCAGTTATTCACCGCCGTCTGTCCGTGGTCCTGTCAACTGATTAACAGTATTAACAGACTGTTAACAGATTAACAGTCAACGCGGTTTCATTGCTGGGTTAAGTACTTCTATTCTATTCACATAATACGCCTACTTCATATATCTACTCCATTCACATATATGCCTACCACTTGTATCTATTGCTATGTCCGCCTACTACAATCTCATGAGCTGTCTAACGCCTGTCCCGTCTCCCTGTCTCCCTATGACTTGCCGTCCTGGAGTGTTGACCGGAGTGTTGGACGTCCCGTGACGAAGGCCGGGAGGTTGCGACCCCCTCTGCGTGCCCCCCTGTCTCCGGAGGTCTCGTAGTGGTGACCGGAGTGCCGGATGTCCCGCGATGATGTCGGGGAGTTCGCGACCCTCTCTGCGCCGCCCCCTATCTCCCTGTCTCCGGCTGTCCCTGAGCAACGACCGGAGTGTTAAATGTCCCTTGACTAAGACGGGGAGGACGTGACCCTCTTTGCGCCGCCCCTGTGCCTCAAATAGATTCGCTATCAGCTCTATCTTTAATCTTTCAAAATGTTCAGTTGCTATCGCTATTAGATCTATCTTTAATTTTTCAAAATGTACAGTTGCTATTGCATGCACTCATCTGTGTTCCACTACACACATGAGTGCATGCTTACCAACTGTCCGTCTGCAACACTACTATCACCAACATCTAAGAAGGGAGATCCCCCCTTGAATGGCCCTTCTAAGGTTTCTCTCCTCCACACTGCCTGTGGAGCTTTTTTCCCTATTGTTAGGTTTTAGTGAGTTTTTCCTTACCTTCGCGTGGGGTATGTCTGGGAGTGCTTGCATTCTTTCATTTATTTGCATTCATCTAAAAATGTTTGGACCTTATGGTGTTCTTGTTCTGTTCTTGACTTATTGTTATGTTTTCTTCTTGACTTGTTTAAAGAAGATCTGTACGGCCCATGGGGACATTAACGTGTGTTGTCGGGCCCTATAAATAAATTTGATTTGATTTGATTTGATCTTGTGTTCTTCCATGTTGCCTGTCTCCAGCCCGGTGTTGTATGCTGATGTGCGCACTTTCAGAGCCTCACGGACGGATTTGTCTACCCAGGGCTTTTGATTTGGGTAGATTTTAATTGTGGTGGAGGGGATTGTTTCTTCTACCAGAGTACAGACATAGTCAAGCACCGTTTCAGTGTATTCGTTAATATTGGCTGTGTTATCACGGAATACACACCAGTCTGTGCATTCAAGTGCAGCTTGGAGTGACTCCTCTGACGTCACGGCCCAACGCTTAACCTCTCGCGAGACCACCGGCGTTCGCTTGAGACTTTGTTTATACTTTGGCAAAAGGAATATGGCGGCGTGATCAGACTTACCGAATGGACTAAGAGCCTGTGACTTATACCCATTCTTAAATTGCGAGTATACATGGTCTAATATGTTCTCGCCTCTGGTGGGACAGGTCACATGCTGATAGAAATTCGGCAACACCTTTTTAAGACGCGCGCTGTTGAAATCACCCAGAACCACAATGGCAGCGTCAACGCTAGCTATCTGTTGTTTGTTTACCTCGTCGTGAAGTTTTGAAAGTGCGACCCCAGTGTTCGCGTGTGGTGGAATGTACACTCTGATGAGGATGATGGACGTTAACTCTCTTGGGAGGAAGAAGGGTCGACATTTTATCGTGATAAACTCCAGGTCTGGGGAGCAGTGGTTAGACAGTTCCTTTGCGTTGCCTAAATCGCACCACTCCTTGTTTATCATGAAGGCAATGCCGCCTCCTTTCTTCTTTAGTGACTCTTCTGCCGTCCGGTCCTTGCGGAGAACGAAGAAGTGGTCTGCCGGTTCTATTGCGTGATTCGGGACATCTGGACTCAGCCAAGTTTCTGTGAAACAGAGGACGTTACAATCCCGAATGTCCCTCTGGAATTGGATCCGTGCTCTGATGTCGTCCAGTTTATTTCCTATCAATTGCACATTGGCCAACAATATGCTGGGCAATGTGGTTCTGTGTCGTTTGGACCTCAGTCTGTTCCGCACCCCGGCTCTCTTCCCTCGTCGTCGCGGCGTCTCCTGGCTTTGGCCACGGCCACAACAAAGGATCTCCGCTGGCCATTGTTGTTGTTCAGCAATCCGATCCAGAGAGCAATCCAATCGGTAAATTTTCCTTAATCCAATGTCAATGATTGACTGACGGTCATACACATATAATGCACCAACAGTAGGTGCAAATAAAACTCTTAATACTATAAAAATTAACAAAAGAAAGCACAGTCTCGACGGAGCGATCAGAGAGGCAGCCGTTCGTTGCGGCGCCATTACTAGCCGCAACAAGCCGGCTGTAATGTGGACCAAGCCATACATTGCACGAGTCCCCTCCGGTATTCGAGGTAGCAGCCGTCGCATCTTTTCACCTGCACAGCGCGATCTTTCAGCGTCAGGGGTCTGCGCTTTGGAGGGACGCCGCCCCCGTCGCTTCCTGATTCTACTGCGCAGGCGCACCAACCGACCTGTAGGAGTCGCTGTCCACAATGTCCGATCCCCACCCATCAGTTTCCCACCCCCTAATACTGCCAAATATATTAGTACGAACGACCAGCCAAACTGAAAGCAATGTGGAGAGCTGGGCTCGAACCCAGCATCTCCAGCATTGGTGGTGAGCGCCTTGCCCACTGCACCACCTAGCCGCCCAACTAGTTTCTCTTTCAAGCCTTCAACTCAACTGTAACCTGAACATATGGTGTGAAAATAATGTGCTTTCTATTATGCTTGAGACCAATTCTCTACCGCAATGTAAGCAGTCTGTTTAATAAATAATTGCCAAGTCTTCCAAACCAGCCTCTGCGGTAACTGGCACGATCTTGAAGTTGTCCATGAAAAAGTAAACTCAAGAGCAAGATCGGCCGCCAGGTAATCGGAAGGTTCCCGGTTCGATTCCAACTCCCCCCGGCAGCGCGTCAAAGTGTCCTGGAGTGTTATGTACCAGGAGCTGATCACTTCTGTGTCACTGTGCATGCAGGTGAGGGCTGCCAATTAGCCAATTAGTGCTGATTGGTTACCTGCTGGGAGCTTTAAAGGCAGACCTAGTAACACACATGCAGTGTCTGTGCTTAGAGAAAGAGCTGTCAGGTTCTTCCAGTCCTTGTCCGTTGGGTTACCTTAGTACATTAGTTTATAGTTACATTAATAGTTCCTTGCTATAGTAGCATTTTGAGTTAGAGCATGGGGTTTTGGTGTCGGTTTTGCACATAGGTTGCGTCCCTTGAGCCAGGGTCGTAACAGTTGGGCGCTGGTCCGGGATCTTTTGGTGTTTTTTTTTGTGTTACACGGGGTAAGTAAGTAAGTAAGTAAGTAAGTAAGTAAGTAAGTAAGTAAGTATTTATAAAGCACCTTTCATACATGTCATGTAGCTCAAAGTGCTGTACACAATTATAGGCATATATAACGATAAAAGCAATAAAGTCACAGTGATCAGTTAAGATCAATGTTTAAAAAAAAAAAAAAAAATAATAATAGTAGCGTAAAAATGAAAATAACGTAAAAACAGTCATTTGCTTACCAGTTTGGGAGAACAGGTCCGCACAAACATTTCCGCTCAGTAGCAACCGGAAGTGCACTAAACCAATGCACTTGTATGGTAGGTAGCAATGTTTAGCTCTTATAACGCTAGTGTAGTTACGTTTTTATCAGTGGTCATAGTTGGGTCCATAGTGCTTTACCAAGTCCCATGGATCCATCAGTGGCCGTGTATTGTGTGCGTATGTACCCGTTCCCTCATGTGGTCAGTGGCCAGAGTTTGGGTCCATAGTGCTTTACCAAGTCCCATGGACCCATCAGTGGCCGCGTCTTGTGTGCGTATGTACCCGTTCCCTCATCTAAAAGAGTTGGGTCCACAAGACTTTTCCAAGCCTTACGGATCCATCATTGGTCGTGTATTGTGTGCGTATGTACCCGTTCCTTCATCTAAAAAGTTGGGTCCACAAGGCTTATCCTAGCCTCATGGATCCACCAGGTTTTTCCAAGCCATAACTATTTGTAAGCTAGACTGTATAGGTACGTTTTTAATTTTCCTTTAAAAATGTGTCTAGAGCTGGCGTTTCTGATGTGTGTTGGTAGTGTGTTCAGGGCCGCCTGGGAGAAATGCGAGGCCCTGTGCGAGATTTAACGCGAGCCCCCCCCCCCCCCCCCCCCCCCAGAAGGTTAAAAAAAAATATATATATATATATATATTTTTTTTTTATTTATTTTTTATTTTTTTATACAGTCAACATATTCTTAAATAATAGCGCTGCCCGAGGCGGGGCATGATACAGTCAACATATAGCAAAAGAGAGAGCGAGAGAGAGCTCCCGTTCTACAGTCAATATACAGTGTACAGAGAGAGAGAGAGAGAGAGAGACACATTGGAAAGAAATTGAAATGCTATTTGGCCCTAAACAGAGAGTACACAGTGGCAGAATACCTGAGCACTGTGACTGAAGATCCTTGAGCACAGCCTAGCCATCGAGAAAGGCCGCCATAGGCAGACTGTGTGTGTTAGAAAGAGAGAGAGAGAGAGAGAGAACATGTGTGTTTGTCATGTGTGTGTGTGTTAGAGAGAGACTAGAGCATGTATGAGAGATTCAAAAGGACAAAGATCAACACTTAAATCCAAGAGAGAGAGAGAGAGAGAGAGAGAGAGAGAGAGAGAGAGAGAGAGATAGAGAGAGAGAGAGAGAGAGAGAGAGAGAGAGAGAGAGAGAGAGACACACATTGGAAAGAAATTGAAATGCTATTTGGCCCTAAACAGAGAGTACACAGTGGCAGAATACCTGAGCACTGTGACTGAAGATCCTTGAGCACAGCCTAGCCATCGAGAAAGGCCGCCATAGGCAGACTGTGTGTGTTAGAAAGAGAGAGAGAGAGAGAGAGAACATGTGTGTTTGTCATGTGTGTGTGTGTTAGAGAGAGACTAGAGCATGTATGAGAGATCCAAAAGGACAAAGATCAACACTTAAATCCAACAAGAAGAGGGTCTATACCAGAGAAACCAAAGCAGCAAGGAGCCAATGGCCGACATCAGCTAAATAGGCTAGCCAGGTACTGTGACACCAGGCCACACACAGCTTTGGCCAACGGCCCAACGCTACCCAAGCTACACAAACGACCATTCACACACAGCACATGTTGTATCTCCAAATGTTGTGAAGTAGCATATGTTTTGCCTGGAAAAAAACATCGTTATTAACAAGACATTCGGGAGGGGAAGGAAGGAAGAGTGGGGTAATGTCATGACATTTTCATTAATCTTACCTGCACAAAAGGAACGCAGGGCGAAAGGCCGCAACACAGGTCTCCATGTTGACGAAAGGCCTCTCGCTGTCGGGACAAATAAGCTATGGCCAGAGCCTTGTCATGGTGCAGGCCCGACTACATCTTCTGTCAAAGATGATGTCGTAGTCAGAGTGCCAGGGCCTGCTATTCTCAAGGCTAACTGATAGCATCAAACGAACGTTCCCAGCTGACGCTAAACAGCTAACTGGCTAACAGTTAGCTCAATCAGGCACCTGGCTGTATGTAGCCGCATAGCTTGCTTCTGCGTTCTGCAAGCTATGCGGCTACATACAGCCAGGTGCTCTCACCAGGCACACACCGTTAGCTACTAGTAGTACTATATTAGCTAGTCGACCAGTTTGGCTCCAGAGAGAGAGAAAGAGAGATAGGTCAGGTCCACGGCGGGAATATAATCATAGGTTGACTCACCATAACGCAGTATCAACGCGGCGCCAATGGTAAAGTTGGAAGGAGACTTTCTTGGCCCACGGTGTAATTTCTTCTTCTTCTTCTTCGAGTACTTTCCAGCAGACTGGACACCTTTCGGCGTATTGCTGCCTAACAGATTTATCTGCTCACAAGTTCTCTTCTCCTTCTTTTGAAAAGACATCCACTCGCCTCGCTCCTCTGAATAGCGCTGAATTAGATCATCCCTGTACCTCGTGTGTCCGAGAAGAGCCCGGAAACACTATCCTAAAATCTGTAGAGCAGCAAAGCCGCAGAAACCGGAACACTGCAGTCTGCAGAGCCGCAGAGGCAGGAACAAGTCAGACACATTCTACAAACGTGTCTAATGTGAAATATATAAGCATATAAGCTAAACTAGATTTTAGGTCTGTGATGAAAAAGGGCCTCGCGGGAAGGGGGGCCTCGCAAAAAAAATAAAAAAAATTAAAAAAAAATAAAAAAAATAAAAAAAATAAAAAAAAAATATTTTTTTTTTATTATTTTTTTGCGAGGCCCCCCTTCCTGCGAGGCCCTGTGCGACCGCACTGCTCGCACACCCCCTGAGGCGGCCCTGAGTGTGTTCCATAGTTTTGGGGCATAGTTGGCAAATGCCATACTTCCTATCCTTTTTTGGTTTCTGGGCGTGTCTAGTAAACCTGTAGTGGATGACCGTAGCGTTCTTGAGGGCAGATAACTAACTAGGGAATTTGCTATGTATTTTGGGCCTTGCTCATTAAGAGCTTTATATGTTAGGAAAAGGACCTTAAAATCAATTCTATGAGTTATTGGAAGCCAGTGCAGAGTGGCCAGGACTGGAGTGATATGTTCTCTTCTCCTTGTATGAGTTAGTAATCGAGCTGCAGAGTTTTGGATAAGCTGAAGTTTCCCAATGGTTGCTTTGGGAAGACCAGTGAACAGTGCATTACAATAGTCAAGCCGACTTGATACAAAAGCATGAATAAGTTTCTCTGCATCCTTTTTATTTACGAAAGGTCTTACTTTCGCTATGTTTCTTAGGTGGAAGAATGACGTTTTCATGGCCTTATTTATATGAGACTTAAAGGTCAGGTCTGAGTCCAAGATGACACCTAGGCTTGTAACCTCAGTCTTTACATAGGATGACAGACTCCCCAGGTTTTTACAAAGCACTTCCCTTTTCGCTTTTGGGCCGATCAATAGGATTTCGGTCTTGCTTTCGTTTAATTTTAGGAAGTTATTGTTCATCCACTTGTTTATTGCTAACAGACAATTTGTAATGGACTGTATGGCTGTAGTGTTATTTGGTTCTGCGGAGATATATAGTTGTGTATCATCAGCATAACTATGGAAGCATACATTGTGGTCTCGAATGATGTCCCCGAGGGGCAGCATATATAGTGAGAAGAGTAATGGACCAAGGCAGCTTCCTTGTGCGACTCCAAAATTGCTGTCATGTTCCTCGGATACATTGTCTCCAAGCTTAACATAGAACCTTCTCCCCTTAATGTATGTTATGAGCCAATTTAGTACATGATCGGAAAAGCCAACCAGTCTTTCAAGACGACTGATCAAGATATTATGGTCAATCGTATCGAACGCTGCACTAAGGTCCAATAGGACAAGAATTGAGACTTTGCCAGCATCGGAGTTTAGCCTGAGGTCGCTAACTATTTTGGTAAGGGCAGTTTCAGTGCTGTGATTTGTTCTGAAACCTGATTGTAGTTCCTCCATGATGTTATTATCTTTGAGAAAGGAGTTTATTTGTACTGAGACTATCTTTTCTAATATCTTGCTGATAAATGGAAGGTTCGATATTGGCCTATAGCTTTTTAGTTCGTTTACATCTAAGTTTGTTTTCTTTAGTAGTGGTTTTACTACAGCCGTTTTAAATGCATCTGGAAAAGTGCCTGTTTGAAGAGACATATTTATGATTTCAAGGACATGATTTGAGACACTATCAAACACCCGCTTGAGAAATGCTGTTGGTATAGGATCGAGGCAGGAGGTGGCGGAATTACACTCAGAGACAATCTTACAGAGGTCAGGTAATGTAATACATGTGAATTCCCCCATAGTTATCTCAGGTGGGTTTTCACTCACAGCCAGATCTATATCAGCGGTAATGCTTGCTCTAATCAATGATATTTTTTCATTAAAGAAAACTGCGAACTCTTCACATTTTGTGGCTGATTGCTGCGGTATATGGGGGGGTGGTATGTTAATCAGCCGTTCAATGGTGGAAAAAAGTACCCTGGAGTTACCCATATTTTCTGAGATCATTTTGGAAAAATATTCCTTTCTCGCAAGTTGTATTGCCTTATTGTATGCGCCCATGGCGTCTTTGTATAAATTAAAGTGAGCTGTGAGTTTGAGTTTCCTCCATTTTCGCTCGGCTATCCTACATTTTCTCTTGTTATCTTTAACATTGGTTTTATTTAGCCATGGAGAGATTCTATCAGTTTTTACCTTTTTAACCTTTAGAGGGGCAACAGTATCTAACACTGTTGACAAGGTGCTGTGGAAGTTTTGCACTTTCTGATTTAAGGAGGATTCACTGCATTGGTCATATGATTTCATCATACTAGAGAATTTTGCTTCAGCTCTAGTGTCCAGAAGCCTTCTGTGAACTAGGAATTCGCTTCTGGTCTTATGTAATATTAGGCTTGTACCATAGAACACACAATAATGGTCAGAAATTGGAATTTGTTTTACTGATACATTCTCAATGTTTAGCCCTGTTGTTATTAGTAGGTCCAGAGTGTTTCCATGTTGGTGGGTGGCCTCGTGAACATGTTGCATCAGTCCAAAACTGTCCAGTAGGTTCAGAAACTCACAACCCCTGGGGTCATCCTTTTTGTTGATATGAATGTTTAGATCTCCATTAAGAATGATTCTATCATACCTGGTAATGCAGATCTATATGAGTTCTGAAAATTCCTGTATGAAGAGTGGCGAAGGGGTGTCATGGTATTATGGTTTGGGTGGTGTTCGTTACATATGGTGTAACGTGGGGGTTCGAGCCATTTCGTCAAACAGGTGAGTAGGCCGTATTTGTTTGTAATTTGATGTGACTACTTATGCTGTTAAAATATATAGTTTAGTGGGCACCACATGTAGATAGGGACATTAGTTTCTGGTTGTTGGTTAGCGTCCTGTGCACCACGTACTCCTGGGGCGGTCAATGAAATGATTGGTATATGATCTTTGACTGGTAGCAGGTGTGGTTGAAGAAAGTTAGGTCTACAGGGCATTAGTTTAAGGGTAGGTAGATTAGGGCGGCCAGAAAACACAGGTAGTGTGGTAGGGCTTGATTTAGTGTTTCTTAGGGTAGACATGTGGTGGGCCGGTTTTGACTGCAGTTTAGACGTAGAAGCATATGTAGTCATATCAGGTTAGAAGGCGCACCTGTTTGGAATTGTTTGTTGGAGTTATTTGTTTGTTTGAGTGTTTGGTGAGCATACCTGGTAGCACCTAACACCCTGCGTGTATGACACGTCTATTTAGGGTGGGTGTGTTTTTTTTTATTATTATTTTTTCCTTCTGGTTGTTATTTTTGGCATTTAGCATTATTCATGGTTCTTCAGTGGTTCTTCGTGGTTCTTCAGTGGTTCGTTGGGGGGGTCTTCGTGGTTCGTTAGTGGTTCTTCGTGTCTGTGAGGTAGGGTGTGTAGCTTGGGGTGGCTGGTTCAGTGACAATGGCTTCCATCAGGGACTTTGTTGATCGCCCGTCTCATGACTTGTTAGACAAGTTTTCCAAAGAACAGCTGCTAGAACTTGCTGTACACTACAGGGTAGAGCTTTCTGCAGGGGAGAAACGTTTGAAGCCGTCTGCCTTGAGTGCGTTAAGGGTGTTACTCGTTAGGGAGCAGGTGCTTGAGGAGAGGGTGGAGGAGCCTCCTTCGTCTGGCGCATCTCCGCTATTACCTGGTGTAGAGGGTGACTGGAGGATAAGGGAGTTGGAGTTTAAGGAAAGGCAGCTACAGCACGAGCATGAGGAGAGGAGAGAGGAGCGGAGAGAGGAGCGTGAGTTTAAGGAGAAACAAATGTTGTTGGAGCACGAGCGTGCACAGAAGGAGCTTGAATATTGAATTTTTTTGAGAAAGACGTGGAAAGATATTTTCCCCTTTTTGAACGGGTGGCAACCACATTGAAGTGGCCTGATACCGCCTGGACACTGCTGCTGCAATGTGTTTTAGTTGGTAGGGCACAAGAAGCCTACACTGCTCTGTCCCTTGAACAAAGCGCTGATTATGAGCTGGTTAAAGCTTCCATTTTGAGGGCTTATGAGTTGGTCCCCGAGGCCTATCGTCAGCGTTTTAGAGGTTATCGCAGGTCGGAGGGGCAGTCTTATGTTGAATTTGGAAGGGAGAAGGAGAACCTGTTTGACAGGTGGTGCACTTCTCAGAAGGCAGAGTCAAGAGAGCAGCTTAGGCAGTTGATTCTCCTAGAGGAATTTAAAAGATGTGTTCCTGATACCGTTTCCACACATCTAAATGAGCGTAAGGTATCGAAGATAGGCGACGCCGCTGTCTTCGCTGATGAGTTTGTGTTGACACACAAGTCCGTGTTTTTGGAGGACTACCGTGTTGAGTCCGGGGATAGGCGTCCTGTTCAGGGGGGCCGTTTCCCAAAACCTGTGTCTGCTGGTCAGTTAACTTCACCTCCTAGGCGGGGTGGTTCTGCTGGTGCATTCCCAGAAGGGATTATCTGTTTCTACTGTAAAGAACCTGGTCATATCGTTGCTGGGTGCCCGGTGCTTGAGCAGAAAAAATTCAGAACCGTGGCTCTGGTAGAAACCATATGCAGAACGCCTATGCCAACGTTAGATGGGGATGGGGGAAGTATCAAACGTGTGGACAAAGAGCTCGAGGGTTCCTCAAGGTTTATGATGAATGGATTTGTTTCCCTGACTAATGCACTAGAGTCCAAACAGGCTATAACAATTTGGAGAGATACCGGTGCTTTTCAGTCCCTCATTCTGGAGGGGGTTTTGCCGTTTTCAGAAAACTCTTCTTTGCATTCCGGTGTCATTGTTCGGGGCTTTGGGGGTGGATTTGTGGATGCACCTTTGCATGAGGTCTCGCTCAATTCTCCCTTAGTATCAGGCAATGTTGTTGTGGGGGTATGTTCTCACATTCCCATAAAGGGGGTGTCCTTCATTCTAGGGAATGATTTGGCTGGTGACAAAGTGTTGGCTACTCCGGTTGTAACTCCCATTCCTGTGGTTTCTGAGGTCTCTAATGAGCTGGCACAGAAACATCCAGGAGTGTTTCCTGTGTGTGCTGTGGCACGAGAAATGTCAAAGGACAAAAGTGATGTTGTTGATACTTCGACTTGGGACATTACACTTAGTGACACATTCTTTGTTGAATTAAAATGTGTACCTGTTGAGAATTTTGGAAAGCACACTGTGGATGTACCTCTGCATAATGATTCTCTTGATTGTGGCTTTGTGTTAGACCCGGTGGTGAAACCAGAGTTGACATGCGTGCCGGAGAAGCATGTGACGGGAGATGATATGGCAGCGCAGTGTCTCAAGGTCTTCCCAGCCTGTACGGTGGCTGAGGCCACGAACGAATTGGAGGATGAGTGTGGGAAGGATGCTATGAGAGGTGCTGTTGTTTCATGTGACACCGTTCTAGTTGGAGAGGCTACTAAGCCTGACTTAGGCTGCCAGCCTTCCCACAGTAGCTCTATTGTCCCTAATGTTTCACTTGTGGGCAGGGATGGTCCCAGTATGTCAGTTGATGATTCTGACATTGATCCACATGTCCACACTGATTCTCTGCCATGCACTAGGTGTGATGGTCAACCAAGTTACCTGTGTCCTGTGGAGCAGGAGCCGCCTTCGCGACCTGGTCTGTTGAGTGGCAGCCATTTTGATTTTGATCAGGACAATGTTATTTTGGGTGACGCCATTTTAGATGGTGTTCCAGACGTTATTGTGACTGTCGTACTGCCATGTTCCCGGTACACTGGGGCTGTACCTGAGGCGGTACATCCTACTCTGGATGTTCACGGTTTGCAGTATCCTGAACTGCCAGTGCCAGGTGGGATGGATATGGGTGCGGTGGTGGTATCAGTGATCTATGGTTTTTGTTGTGCTGTGTTCTGTTCTGTTGAGCGCAGTTCTCAGGTTGATTTTGGTTTGCAGTCTAATTTTGACAGATCGGTATCGGTGGTCGTGTTCGACAGGGGCCGACCCACTATCGCTGTTGTGGTAGTGGCCCTGATACCTAATGGGTCACAGTGTTTTTTTTTTTTTTTTTTTTTTGTTTATGGGTTGTTGTGTGGTGGTTGCCTCTGGGGCAACCAGTTTGGTGGGGGAGGTGTTATGTACCAGGAGCTGATCACTTCTGTGTCACTGTGCATGCAGGTGAGGGCTGCCAATTAGCCAATTAGTGCTGATTGGTTACCTGCTGGGAGCTTTAAAGGCAGACCTAGTAACACACATGCAGTGTCTGTGCTTAGAGAAAGAGCTGTCAGGTTCTTCCAGTCCTTGTCCGTTGGGTTACCTTAGTACATTAGTTTATAGTTACATTAATAGTTCCTTGCTCTAGTAGCATTTTGACTTAGAGCACGGGGTTTTGGTGTCGGTTTTGCACATAGGTTGCGTCCCTTGAGCCAGGGTCGTAACATGGAGCAAGACACTTAAAGGAACACGCCAACTTTTTGGGAACCTACTTCCAGTGAATGACGCTAAGCTAGGCTAACTGTGTGGGTCTTCCTACTCCTACTGCATGCACAGAAGAAGAGGGGAGGACGCGACCGCCCCTGTGCCTCAAATAGATCCGCTATCAGCTCTATCTTTAATCTTTCAAAATGGTCAGTTGCTATCGCTATCAGCTCTATCTTTAACTGAATAAAATATTCCACCATGTACCTTTACATGCCAGCATTCATCTGGCCACACCCCCATCCGCTTACCTACATAAGCAGGGGTGGGGCCACACACTCATCTCCTTCCCAACAAATTTCACCACAATGAAAAATCAAGGGCCACAGCGGCGTCCAGGTGCTGAGCGCACCATAACTCATAGAACTGGGTTATATACATAACCCTCTGTTTTATGTCGTTATGGCTTGCTCAGCACCTGTCTGCATAACAGGGGCTGAGCGGAGCCATAGCCCGACGAATGTACCCCGCTGAGGCCCCCCACAACCATCAGCCGGGGAGGACCGAGCCCCCCTGACCCTCCCTAATGGAGGGTACCCCCCCTATTGGAGGTTCACGGGAGGGCGACGGATCCGACCGTGCGAAGAGGCACTCAAGCAACTCAACGCACAGGGTGAGCAGACCGTGGCTTGACCCCACGACTACACACACGCACAACCCGCATGCCACCCGGGAACGAACGAAAGGAACAACCTCGTTACTGCCCCCAGAAATCACGGGGTCAAGAGCAAACCCAACCCTGTGGCAAGGCCGTAGCAGCGGAGCGCGAAGAAAGACCCAGACCCACTGAAGGGACTGGATCCCCTGGAAAACGGGGGCCCGGAGAGGTCAATGACGCCAGGCATCAAGACCCCACCAGGTGACACCGCCCCCCACATCGCCAGCATATTCGGATAAGGCCCCTCCAAGAGTGGGCCCTTTCCCCCCAATAGCACACCGCTGGCACACTGACCCTGCAGAACAGGCAGTCAGCATGGCCGTAAGCACACAAAAAAGGTTAACCAACGGAAGCAGGCAGCGCACCGGGGAAACCAGGCAACAGGCTGTAACCTGAGCCTGGAGCACTGCGGACGAGACAGGCGCCAAAGGAGTCCGCTGAAAACAGCCCCCCCGGCGGAAGGGGCGTATGCCTGAAGAAATTCTCCGGAGATTAGGACCAGATCCTTTGTTCCTAGACCCCAGGAACAGAGGAACCAGACGGCGAGGGAAGAGGGCTGGGATCCGTAACAGGCTGAGATCCAGACGCCACCGTACACCACTGCCCAGTATATTGCTAGCCAATGTACAATCAATTGACAATAAACTGGATGACATCCGAGCAAGGATTCAATATCAAAGAGACGTTAGGGACTGCAACGTCCTCTGCTTCACCGAGACGTGGTTGACGCCGGAGGTTCCAGATCACGCAATTCAACCAGCAGATCACTTCTTTATCCATCGCAAGGATCGGACATCAGCAGAGTCCGGTAAACAACGTGGAGGAGGTATTGCCTTCATGTTTAACAAAAATTGGAGCGATCCAACTAACATGAAGGAATTATCCAACCACTGCTCCCCAGAACTGGAATATATAACCATCAAGTGTCGTCCTTTCTTCCTCCCGAGGGAGTTAACGGCGATCGTCCTGGTCGGAGTGTATATTCCACCGCAAGCCAGCAACAAGGTTGCGCTCTCCAGACTCCACGACGAGGTAAACAGAATCCAAGTGGCGAATGTTAACGCCGCCATTTTAGTGCTGGGAGATTTCAATAGCGCCAATCTGAGAAAGGTATTGCCTGACTTCTATCAGCATGTGACTTGCAACACCAGAGGCGGTAACATCCTAGATCACTGTTACACGCAATTTAAAGGTGGCTACAAGGCTCATTCTGATAGTGGCTTTGGTAAGTCAGATCACGCGTCCATCTTTCTTTCACCAAAGTACAAACAGAGAATTAAAAGTACTCCCGTAGTCTCGCGAGAGGTGCAGAAATGGGATCTGACGTCAGAGGAGACGATCCGGTCAGTGTTTCACTACACAGACTGGAATGTGTTCCGCGACACAGATAACATTAATGTCTACACGGAGACAGTGCTGGACTATGTTTGTACTAGGGTGAAAGAAACAATCCCCACTACCAAAATGAAAGTTTACCCAAATCAAAAACCCTGGGTAGACAAATCCGTCCGTGAAGCTCTGAGAGAGCGCACCAAAGCATACAACGACGGCCTAGTGGCAGGCAACATGAATGACCACAAGGTGGCGCGATACAACGTAAGGAGGACAGTGTCAGAGGCCAAATGACGCTACAGGGATAAAATTGAACTCCAGTTTGAACAAGCTGACTCTAGAGCTATGTGGCAGGGGCTCAAAACGATGACAGACTACAAAGGCGCCTCCCTCAAACTGAACAGTGACATCTCCTTAGCAAATGACCTCAATACCTTCTATGCGAGGTTTGATGCTGGTAATAACAACACCAGCTCACAAGCCTCGGCAATGGGGGGGGGGGGGGGTCGGCTGCTGATGGAGGCGCAGTGTTCAGGGTAACAGAGCATGAGGTGAGGCGGACCTTTAAAAAAGTTAATATCAGGAAGGCAGCAGGTCCGGACGGCATCCCCGGCCGCGTCCTAAAAGTCTGTGCCGACCAACTGGCCCCAGTATTCACTGACATATTTAACCTGTCCTTAGAACAGGCTGTCATCCCCACCTGCCTGAAGAAGTCCACTATTATCCCTGTACCCAAAAAATCCAAGCCTGCTTGCCTCAACGACTACCGCCCTGTAGCTCTCACCTCCATAGCCATGAAGTGCTTTGAGAAGCTAGTAAAGGGCTACATCTGCTCCTCCCTCCCCATCAACATGGACCCCCTGCAATTTGCATACCGCCCCAACAGGTCCACGGAGGACGCCATATCCCATGTGCTGCACACAGCAGCATCACACCTGGACAAGAGGCAGGGGAACTATGTGAGAATGCTATTCATCGACTACAGCTCGGCATTCAATACCATAGTCCCCTCCATACTCATAGCCAAGCTCAGGGACCTGGGCTTGGGCTATGACCTCTGCCAGTGGGTCTTGGACTTCCTGACTGGCAGACCCCAGGTGGTGAGAGCAGGCAACTGCACCTCCTCATCCATCACCCTCAACATAGGGGCCCCCCAGGGCTGTGTTCTGAGTCCCCTCCTCTACTCCCTGTACACACATGACTGTGTGGCTCAGCGGAGTAGCAATACAATCATCAAATTTGCTGACGACACAGTGGTGGTGGGCCTGATCTCTGCCAACGACGAGAGGGCCTACCTGGAAGAGGTCAAGGTCCTGGCGGGATGGTGCCAGGAAAACAGCCTCTCCCTGAACGTCAGCAAAACAAAGGAGATGATTGTGGACTTCAGGAGGTCGGGGGTCAAGGACTACAGCCCCCTCAGCATCGACGGGGCACCGGTTGAGAGAGTCAACAGCTTTAAGTACCTCGGAGCCTACATATCCGAGGACTTGACATGGACCACACACATTGACAGTGTTGTGAAGAAGGCACGACAACGCCTCTACTTTCTCAGGCGCCTAAGGAAGTTCCAAGTCAGCCAGAAGATCCTTAAGAACTTCTACTCATGTACAATAGAGAGCATCTTGACCGGCAACATCACCTCCTGGTTTGGGAATAGCACTGCACAAGACCGAAGCAGACTACAAAGAGTGACACGTTCAGCCGAACGCACAATTGGAGGGGGGCTCCCCACCCTCCAGAACATTTACTACAAGCGTTGCAAGGGCAAGGCTAAGAGAATCATTAAAGACTCCAGTCACCCGAACAACTGCCTCTTTGAACTGCTGCGGTCAGGCAAGCGATACCGGAGTCTCAAGGCGAGCACAGAAAGACTCAGAAGAAGCTTCTATCCCCAGGCCATCAGGCTGCTAAACGAACAATGAATGAACACTACACAACAACAACCACCAAACGCACATAGCACACACATCCACACGCACACACTCACTTTAAACAAACACACTGTAGCACCCACTCCACACACTTTATAGCACACACCCACTTTAAACAAACACACTGTAGCACCCACTCCCCACACTTTATATTTATGGATGAAGGATTGCACTACAACTCGTACACCTTACTGTAAATTGTACCTAAAATTGTACCTCATCCCATTTCTGCTTTGCACTAGATAGTACTGTACATTAGTACACTGCATAGTATTGTGTATTGTATATTATATGGTAACTCAGAACATTGTACATATGTCTATACCGAACACTGTGACCTCATTTTTCTTCTTCTAAATTCATGCTATATTATGTTATTATGTTATTTGATACTATCTTGTCTAGCACAGTCTCTGGAGCGTAACAGAAAGAAGCATTTTGTATGAAAGTATTCTGTACTTCTGTATGACAACTATTAAAGAACTTGAACTTGAACTTGAACTTGCTGGCGTTGTTGCATGATAAAGCCTCCATTAAAAAACCTCCACCCAGAGGGGTCAAGGCAGAGAAGGCTGACATGATTGGCAGATGTCATGAACGTGCAGGGGCACACTCAACCGGGTAACCCGGGAGTTGACACTGCTCCAACACACCAGGGAATCAACCACCCTCTTGGTACCGACGGTGGTTGTTCCCATAACCCCTCAAGAAAAAACTCCAAAACACACCTGCGGGCATATACTGGCTATACTGCAGTACAAGTGTTTCAGTTTTCAAAAAAGGGTTATCCCAGGCCTACGGCATCAACAAAACTTTACTTCGGACCGGGCCCGGCGGCACGGGAAGCACAGGGTTACCAGAGGAGGTCCAAGACCACCCCAACAGCCCCCTCTTCGCCACGAGTGAGAGAGGAGCGAAAAGAATGCAGAACCAGCCCTAAGCACACCGCACTTGGTATTCCCAGGCGGTCTCCCAACCAAGTACTAACCAGGACCGAACCTGCGTAGCGTCCGAGATCGGACGAGATCGGGCGTGTACAGGTTGGCATGGCCGTAAGCCATTACGATAGTGCAGAGTACAATATGTACCCAACAAAGGGTCTCCATAGCGCCTAACCCTGTGACACCCGGGCCGACCCGGCATTTTCCCCCCCGAAAAAAGCACAAGTCCCTCAGGGTACCAGAACAGCAGATCTGCATCCCCGGCGGACAACGGGTTAACTGACCTGGACCAGCGTGACCAGACCAGTCCTGTGTCCTAACCACACCGACATGCCCACTCCAGAAGAGGGGGTAGGTATGCGTGTCGATCTAAAACATGAAAAGAGGGCGCCACCCAGACGGTCCCATTAGGACCGTGCTCAGTGGCCCACCCCAAGGGCGTGAGACCCCTCTACCTATGTTCAGATCTATTCCGTTAACATCCCCCAGATATGAACGAGAATTCATCGAGACAACCTAGTAAACTGGCGCTCGGAAAAGACAAAACTCCATCCCAGTTACGCTGTTTTAACAAGCAACCAAGGCGCACTTAGCCCCTGTGTGATTCTTTAACAGAAACACACCGAGCCAGCACTATGTATGCGTCGAGACCCAAACACATCAATGGATAGTCTAGCAAGACACCAAACATTGTTCCTCCAAGTCGCCTGGGAGAACGACACGGAGCCGTCGTGCTTCATGTACCTTCCTCTTTTTATTCAAAAAAGAAAGAACACAGACTGACATTAATCCCTCGTGACGCAGCTGAGGGTAATTTTTTTTTACATTTTTACATCCCACCACCCTCCCATAGGGAGGAGACGGAAATCCCCAGAGAGACTTCCCACGTGAGCTGTATAGATTGAAAAGAATATATTGCAACATTGAGCTATGTAAAATGTGGGTTAGGGCTCTCCGAGGAGGAGGCACTGAACCAATACATACTCATACTCCCCTCATACTTGACAATCTGAGGAGGAGGCTCTGAACTCTGAGGAGGCTCCCTCACAGGGAAGGAGAGTCCTAACTCACAGAAGGCCCGAGGAGGAGCTTCGTGAGGAAGAGCTCTGACAACTCCCTGAAACAGATCCATCACATGGACCTGAACAACTCACGGAAGTCTTACCAACAGAGACGCGCACAGTGACGTACTCTATGACGGGGGAATTTCTGCGGTGCACACGCCCAATCTTCCAGGGCGTGGGACCAGGAAACTCCCTCCCCCCCCCCTCTTACCCTGTAACGTGCCGAACAGCAACGTGACAGGAACCTTGAATGACAGGAGGTTTTAACCCCTGCCCATCAAAAAGGGGAGGAAAGGATTACCAGTTCACCCCTTTACGACCCCACACCCATGATACGATGTAATGACAAAAAAGAGCATGACACAGTCATAGTCAGCTACATGAAGTGTCTAACAGCTTCACACAGCTCATGTGCTAACCTGCTATCTGATTTTTACTAAGGAAAAAACACAGAATAGAGAGGGCCCCTTTAAGAGCCCCGGTACCAGACTTACACATGTGCTTCTGTGGCCAACCTAACCCAGTTGTAGATCACAAGTACAACCCTTTATCACAACAAAAAATGGCAAGTACACTCTTGCTACAGAGGAACGCCGTTTTTCATAACGAGAGAATACAGAATCCTCGATTATGTATCGGCCACAGGCCTTGCTAAGCACACACGATAAGCGACCAAACAATCTTTTCTTTAGGAAAATATAGTTTCTCAAGCGGTTAGCACAACCCTAGCAATTAAGCTAAGGGTTACATCGTATCCCCACAAACACAGTGAAACAATATATTGTAAACAACATGTCTGAGAGGAGGGTGGGGAAGCCCCAGGGAAACCGGGGGGATCACTCCTCCTACCTTAACCTTGATACGGCCCAGTTGAACAGGTAACCCTGTTAATATGTGAACACACTGTTCATTGTCATTACAGGCTGAGAAAAGAATACATTCTTCACTCATATGTCACTAAGCATAGCTTTATAGGTTAATTAACCCCCTTAGTTGTGAGTTCACGGTACATGAACACACATGATGTTCTCAACACAACTAACCAGATCATTTTTACACATGTAAAACAACAACCCGATTTGTATGGAGAGAGAAGCTATACCAGTGACAAGACAATTCACACACAACACGCGTTGTATCCTCAATGTATTGCAGCAACACCCGTTTTGGAAAACATCGTTATTACAAAACATTTAGAAGGGAAGGAAGAAGAAGTGTTTAAGGTCCGGTCGGGACCTTCCTACCGTGAGCGCAGGCCAAGCGAACTGCAATCTGGCTAACGGGGCACCGACGTTAAACACAGCATTCCTGTGTTGACGATGAGGGCAGCGTCGCTGCGCCACCCAGCCGCTACGGTTCTCCATGTTGACGCAGTCCTCGCTGGCCGGGCTCCCGGTAGGTTCGACTAACATCCTCTGTCAAAGATGACGTCGTAGTCAGAGTGTTTAAGGCATGTTATAGTCACAGAAAACGTTCAACAGTGTAGCATTAAGCTAACAGCCGTTCGGCTCATAGCAACAAGCTAACGTATACCAGCCTGGTAAACACAGCGAGCTAACGCCGCAGCTAACAGCTGCGCAGCTAACAGCTGCGCAGCTAACAGCTGACTGGCTAACACAGTAGTCCACAAACTAGCACGCAAGCTAAGCAGCTATCACCTGAACTGTATACAATGACATAACAAGCCACACTTCAGACAGGCCGCTGTCCCAATCCCTCCCCTAACAGGGAAAAGAAAAAGAAATGTCAGAACACAGTTGTCAACGGTGATCCAGACATACACGGGGCCCTTTGAGCATGGAACTTCCGATAAAGAAGATCCTATGCCCACATTTCCTCGTTAGGGTATACTTCCATTTGTATATTAAAGATGGGGCCTGCACGGGACAGAGAAGCATCCGCTCTAGAATCCTGGGATCACCAGGACCTAGCGCGGCCCACTAGAGTAGCCATCATGGGCGTCAGACCAAGATCTCCCGACCGCCGTTCAAGCCGAGCAGAGGACCCTAGCCTGGATTCGGCGTTTCGTAAATTGTTAGCTAACCCCCACAGCATCAACAACAACCAGAGCTTGCAAGCAAAACAGTACGTACCCAACCTGGAAACAACCGCTTCTCACAATAGTCGGTGCGTCCTTGTTACGACCCTGGCTCAAAGGCCCGCAACCTATGTGCAAACCAACACCAAAACCCTGTGCTCAACTCAAAATGCTACTCTATTAAGGAATTACTGGTGTAAACTAAAGTACAAGGACGGAAGACCGTGCTAGCTATCTGTTACCCAACACTTCTCTAAACCACAGACAGTGCATGTGTGTTACCAGGGCTGGTTTTAAAGCTGCCAGCAGGTAACCAATCAGCACCAATTAGCTAATTGGCAGCCCTCACCTGCATGGCCCGTGACACAGGAGTGATCAGGCCTGCATGCACAGTGACACAGGAGTGATCAGGCTCCTGGTACATAACACCTCCCCCACCAAACTGGTTGCCCCAGAGGCAACCACTACACAACAACCCATAAACAAAAACAAAAAACAACTGTGACCCATTAGTCGTCAGGGCCACTACCACAACAGCGATAACGGGTCGGCCCCTGTCGAACACGACCACCAACCGTGTTGTATGCTCCCTTTCAACAGGCCCCTCCACCGATACGACCTGTCAAAAATAGACTGCAAACCAAAATCAATCTGAGAACTAATCTCAACAGAACAGAACACAGAAAAACAAAAACCATAGATCACTGATACCACCACCGCGCCCATATCCATCCCACCTGGCACTGGCAGTACAGGATACTGCAAACCGTGAACATCCAGAGTAGGATGTACCGCCTCAGGTACAGCCCCACCGTCCCTGGAACATGGCAGTACGTCAGTCACAAAAACATCTGGAACACCATCTAAAATGGCGTCACACAAAATAACATTGTCCTGATCAAAATGGCTGCCACTCATCAGACCAGGTCGCGAAGGCGGCTCCTGCTCCACAGGACACAGGTAACTAGGTTGACTATCACACCTAGTGCATGGCAGAGAATCAGTGTGGACATGTGGATCAATATCAGAATCATCAACTGACATACTGGGACCATCCCTGCCCACAAGTGAAACATTAGGGACAATAGAGCTACTGTGGGAAGGCTGGCAGCCTACAGATCCAGCCAGAATTAGTCATGGAACAGCTGTTTGCCGGCTGTTTTGACGCCGTTTTGCGTCGTTAATGTTAACAATGACCAGCGGGGGCGCTCTCATACAGCTGGTGACAACGTGCTGGACGAGCTCCGCCCTCGGCAAAGTGAGAGAGAGGCAGAGAGAGAGAGTGGACTAGGAAGTAAATATCGCGTCTCGTCTGTTGGCAGTGGATTTAGCTCTCAATCGGTAAGCTCTTAATATACATTACTATTGAAATGCATTTTTACTTAACTTTACAGCATTATTCAAACGTGATAGGAAGTTATGAGTCATCAGCCGTTTATATGCAGTACGTTTTGCCTACAGATTATACATGGCAAATGCCGCAAATGGTGTAGCCAGCCAGCTCACATACAGTAGACTAACGTTACGTAACTTTCTCAGATAGCAATCTAACATTACGTTAGTGGAAATCAAACAACTCTAACCCAATACTAATAAGTTGTTTCACATTCTTGTTGGGTGTTACACTATATGACGGTATAGCGGTCTGTGTTGTTGCCCATTTCTGGACTCTTTGTATCATAAACAGTACTGTATTTGCAAATCTGGTATGTCATAATTAAATGTATAGATGTAGCAGTAGGCCTACTGTCTATCTGTATGTCATGTATGTCATATATGTTATGATGAATTGAAAATGGGGGACCCTGATGTAAACAAGACGAAAGTCTTTCTCTGGTCTGCATCCCCTTAACAATTGTATGTATTGAGCTGTACTGTACTGTACCCATTCTGCAATCTGTTAATAACGTTTTCAATAATACTGTTAATACTGTTCCAAGGTGATGGAGCCTACGGTAGTAAAGATGTAAAGAGTCTGCGGACAGTGTCTGGTTTTCAGGACAGTCAGGCTAGTGGGCAAGTGTACAGGGGCTGGGCAGCTGGACTGAGACGTTAGAGCCATATGAAATCCGCGTTCACGGAATCGCAGAATTAACCAATAAAAATGGAATCAACTGCAAAACGTGGAATATTGCAGAATTTGGCCTAATCTGGACTGAAATTCCGTTTTTGGGTGGAACGTTTGGTGCACACGCGACCGGGGAGGCGGAAGCTAGAGCGGGTTACACACAACACAGCAGTCTCCAAGCGTCTCGCTGCTTCGGTGTTAACATCGTCAAGAAGCTAAGAAATTCCCCAATAAGCCCTCAATTCAGAGCAGAGCAGTATCCGAATGACTTTTATGCCTCCGGCGATAAGGTGTTTTGCAAATTCTGTCAACGTTCCGTGTACTGGAGCCACAAAAACACTTGCGACACTATTGTGATTAAATAGCTATAACGTTAGGACATGATAGCTTCTTGCTAAATCTAGTGCACCCATCCATTTGTTTAATGCAAACGATTGTCATTATACACTGCCCTTTATAATCTAAATAAACTTAAATAGCTATGAAACGTTACAGTACATAGGACTATAGTTGGAAATTATAGCTTCTTGCTAAATCTGGTGCACTCATCCATTTGTTTAATGCAAACGATTGTCATTATACACTGTCCTTTATAAACGAAATAAACTAAACTAAATGTGCCTAAATTATGCATTACTATATTTCATCACAATATAATAGATATAGCTAGGCTACTGACATTGTCATTGTGATAATGTCAGTAGTAGCTAGCTGTATCTATTGTTTACACTTGAAATGTGTATTTTTATTTTGTCACAATATTATTTGAAAAGTATTGTGTAAAATTGAACTGTATTTCTGAGTTGCAGCACTTAAAAACATTAAATGGGCTGTTATATCATATTCAATTGTGGACATTTATTCATTCCCACTTATTAGATACTATTTCTGATGGTAAAATGAGCATAAAAAGCAAAATACAGAATTCTGAAATAGTGAAAGGTTAACTGTCTGTAGTGTGGTAGTGAAAGGACACTCTAACTGGCTGCAACCCCCACACCATTGAAATGCTAATTGTCCACCACCTAGCCCCTTTCGTGACTGCGATGTGCAAGCCAGGGGCTTTTGAATACGCAGTCACTTATCCTTACGGGCCGATTACCCGGTAAAGGAACGACCAAGCGTGAAGCTCGGAGTTGCTAATAAGCATTTTAAATCATTTTTATAAAACGAGTGTACTCACAGAGCGAACCTTGGCAAAATGGCTGGTGCGTCGGCAATCACTGCGCTCCCTATCGGTCCCTGTTGGTCATCACCTATAGGCCATTACAGGGTAGAATCTCCTGAGCGCGTCTCCTGTGTATTGTTGTAATGACCAACAGGGACCGATAGGGAGCGCAGTGATTGCCGAATTGCCGAATGAATGGCACAAAACGAATTCCCTTAAGGATAGGATAAAACAAAGCATCTACTGTATTACTGTGTGTTTCTATTGTGAGCAAGTCAAGCAAGTGTAATTGAACACAATACATGCTGTACAGTCTGCTAGGGGTAGGTACAAATAGAAAACGTTTATAACTGAACTGTCTAATAACTGAACTGTCTCATTGTATCTGTCTTTAGGATGCCTTAACTCGCTACTCGAGTGCCGCCCTAATGCCTATGTGGACTTTATGCAGTTGGTCCACTATATCCGGGCATTCGAGTCGGCCAAAGAGAGGTCTCTCCTGGCCCTTGTTGGCTTCGGCCAGTACAAGAGTGAGACCCTGCAGGACCTGTACCAGTGAAAGGACCCCAATACTGTCCGGTATGTTTGAACGTATACAAATTAAATTCAATCGATTAATATAATGTTGTGTGGTTAGTTGTGTGTTATTGGAATGCCAAGCACTCAAAGCATGCATCTTCACATTTGCTTAGCTATGTCGCCTACGTACGAAAGACGCCGGCGAAGACAAAAATGATGGAGGACGTCGTCCGCTACGTTCGTCTCCGTGACCGCAAGGAGGCAGCTGCCGCCACCACAGCTGCAGCGGGGAAATTCTTGGCCAAAACTGATACCGAAAATAGGAAACAGTTGGCCGAATGCCGAAAGGCCGAAAATGATTAATATAAATATATATATATGTATTTTTTTTCCCCAGCTACCCGATTATGGCAAAAGACATGATTATGGCAAAACTTAACTTAAAGGGGAACTATTTTTACTATTTCTTTCACTATTTGGGCACTTTTACACAATTCCTGTGAGTTTATGGAACACCTCTGTAATTTTTTTTTTTTTTAATTCATTGTTTTGTATTTCTAATCAAGTACTCAAAAACAGCATTTTTCTACCTCAAGATCTTAAGCCGTTTTGAGCCTGGGCTCCAACCACAATGGTAACTGTGCTTAGTGTGTGAGTCTCAACATGCAGCTGAGTCTCTGACATCACAAATCAGCACATTTTCAGATGACTCAGTTCAGTGAGGGTGAATATTGTGAGAGGAGAATTGGAAGAATGCGCCAATATGAGAATTAGAGACATAGATCATATTAATATAAGTCCACATAGCTAGGAAACAATGCTAAACACTGAAAAAGGCCATTTATAAGATAGTTCCCCTTTAAATAATATTAATAATCACTATTATGGGCCCATAAAACATTTATTCAGCACTTTTGAATGCATACATTAATTCCAGACTGACTGCTGAAAGATTGCACTGCTTACTAACTAACGTTGATAAACCCAGGTTTACCACACAGTTAAAACACAGCTACTTACATTTGAGGATAAACTTGCATACGAAGTTTCACTCAAGTTTCACTGTGGATGCCAAGGCTCCCTTGGCTCACCAAGTTGCCTGCATCAAATTCCAACATCCAATATACCATATGTGACTCCGCCCAGCGTGCGCGCCTACAACTCGGCGACCCAGGTTCCTGACGAGAAGAGAAAGAATTTTTTATTTTATTTATTTTTTCATTTCCGTTTTTCTTTTTTTTTTATATATACTTACAGTTCGAGGGTTGAAGAACATATTTAGTATAACAGCGAACATATATAATAACTCTAATTGTGTTTAAATTGTGTTTAAAAATGGCTCCTTGAGACACTCTGAATCGTCTCTCACGAAGCTCTAGGGGCAGTTCCCTCGGGCTGTCCTATTTTTGCATGTGAAAGGCTGCTGTTAATGTGAGGTACGCCCCCACACTGTCTGGTGTTTATATTCACAGCACCTGTAGCCCAGAGAACACTTTTTTGCTGCTTAGATAACATCGACATGGCCGCACAAAGATTATCAGCTGCTCTTAATAGAGGAAGAGATGGAATGAGTATAGACTTCTCGGCGTTAATGAGTGACCACATCACGGACTACATGATCATCACGGAAGGTGAGCGGCCACCAGCTCTTTCATCCGACGATGAAGAGACCGAAGACGCAGATGAAATTGTCCCAGATCCAATCGAACCTACCGACGAAACAGAAGAGGAAGACGGGGACATTTGCGTTGAAACTGTAGTGTTGTGAAGGATCAGATTAAACCGAATATATATATTTATATATATATATATATTTAATTGTATTTGTATATCGTTTGATATCCCCTGTATATTCCTTGTACAATATGCACTGAATATCCCTTTAGTCTACTAAACAGCCCATAATAGTTTCATTCTACCATTGGACGAGAACCTGGCGCCAGGTTGCCATACCCCTAGGTCCAAGTTCAATCGTGCCGCCCAACATGTCGTGGCAAGCCCCGGTTCCGCGCAGGAATATGTCGGGCGAAATATGAATGGTACTATTTGTTCATAGCGCATATATATATGGCGCAAGTAAAGTAGAACTTTCTTTTAGTCCAGTTCTTTACCCTCCAACAGAGTGACAGACGCGAAGCCTCCCCACGACGCACGTGTGGTGTAGTAAGGCCTACTTGGCCCCAGAATAGGCATTGAGATATCGTGTAGATTAATAGTTGAATAGTCATAGTTTGGCACTATACCGTCGAGTTGGACGTATTCTATTAAGCTAATAATAGTCTATTTATGTATGGTGCATCGTTCGGTTAGAGTTCTAAAGTTATCAGTACCCCCATCGTTCCTGACGTTATCTGGACGCTTAACCAGGCTGGGCAGACCCCTAGTGGTGCTTGCATCCGAGGAGCTCCGGGCCAGGGCGACTGGACCTGTATATTGGATTACTCTACCCGGACGACGGCGAGCCTTCCACGGCTTGGATTATGCTTTGGGTGCTTTGATTATTCCATGGATAAAGGCCAACACTGCGGAGTGTTGGAACTACTGTAGTAACTTCCTAGCTTAATCTTCGTACTCTGCGCTGTGTTTAAACCTTAAAAAGCTCTTTGAAGTACTACTTAGCTACAAAATGCAGATAACCATGTATGTGATGGTTTTCTGCTCGTACACCTTCAGAGAACACGGCGCGGCGGTTGAAGAAATCGAGTTCCGAGCAGTTTGAAAAGGAACCCGTGTTTAATAAAAAGGATTTCAATCAATACAAATCAAAGATTTGAAAGAACAATTGCAATAAAACCTGATGGAAGACCTCACTATGCCGAGGTTCACCAGACTTTAGGCTAAATATTCAATATCTATGGGCATGTCTCGTCTCGGCTTCTTCAGATGGTAGGTTTTTGCGGCCGTCTCTCTGCTGCGTGGTTTCCTCAGTCTGTTGTGGAGAAAAAGGGTGTGTGTTCTTTGTTGCTTCCTGGGTCTCTGTTCGGGTGGGTTGTTGTGTTCCTCCTGGTACGGAGTTTTTACTAATATCAAATTTAGGCTCCGCCTCTAATGTTACGGCAAGCGGGCGTTTTCCAACCTCTCCTCGAGTGTTCCTATTGGAGGACACTTACTCTCAACTCTCATTGGCTAACTCCTTATCGTGACGTTTTACATCGAATTGCGTCACGATGTGGTTTCAAATGGTCTTTTCTTTTGATCTTACTGCTCTTTTGTTTTCAGCAGAGACAAACTGGCATCTCCCATGGCAGTTTCATTGTTGGACCAGATGGCCTAGGGCCCTGGGTTGTAAAATCACCCATGTTATTGACTTTCCCAGGAAGGATCAAACGAGACACTATCTCTTACTCAATAAGCGTCTGCCTGTTTCAACCCCCCTCCACAGAGATTTAGAGGAAGCCTGAACCAACAGCTGCATTACTAAGTCAGAGGTGTCTCGTTTCTTGTACTTTAGGAGCGGGGGAAGAAAAGTGTATGTATTTTACCTCTGTGTTTTCGCCATTCTGTGCTTCATGGTATATAGTACAATAAACACCAGTTTGGCTGGAATTCTACTACAGTTTCCCCGGTTTGGGGATTGATAATCCCCAAGATACATGTTAGTAATTCCTCAAACAAACTGTTTACAATTACCTTAACCTTACTGTTTAACCTAATTACCTCAGAGCCAAACCTTTCCAGAATCCTTCTGACTCATTTTCCATATTTGTTAGTATCATTTGCTTTCAACACCCACATTACTCCCTCCCCCACTGACCGACTATGGACCCATCTTTTATTTACACAGTTCTCTATTCACGCACACCGTTTAACAATTTCCACTCATTTTGCAGGTTATATACAATGTTATCAGTTATATCAATTTCACTTCCGTCTAGGTCCGTCCCTTTATACAAAAAGATGATCGTACCAATTACCAGGTTTTAGACTATACTTTATGTGTTTTTTTATCCAAATGTGTCTGTTTTGTGCAATTCACTCTGAAAGAAAAGACCTTACATTGCATTTACTATCTAAACATTTCTAAAAAAGGAGAGAGCTTAGCTAATGAAAAATCAAAAATCAAAAATTAATATGTACACGCCCTCTCCAAGGCCTATCAGTTACACTATCCCTTCCTTTGCCTATGTATATCGTTTAGGCTTCTTGATGACTCGTTGTGGTCGAGTATCTTGTTCCGGGCTTGTGCTAAGCACTGGTTCCTCTGGCTCTTCTGGTACCTTCTCCATGTCCACAGAGGAGAAGTTATTATGTTCCAATTCATAATCCTCTCCTCTGTCTGGTTCCTGTAAAAAACCTTCATCTTCTACTGGTGGCCAATCGTGGCCCCCTCGGTCTGGCTCGCCATAATCATCCGGGTTTTCCCCATCGTTTGGGGTTAGCGCCGCCTTCACTTCGCCTTCGTGTAACGGTTGCGACGCCCCGGTTTTACCGTCAAGGTCTTGTGGTTCAGGTTCCCATTCTTGGTCCGTATTGGTTGCTTTTACACAATGAGTAACGTGAAACCACATAGGCGATCCTTCAACTTGTAAAGCCCTCTCGGTGGCTCGAACGACTTTGTATGGCCCTTCCCGTCTCGCGCCAAACCACTTGCGTCTAAATACTTTGACATAAACGTAGTCGCCTGGTATGATTTGAGGTGTAGTCTGCCTATTCACCTCCTCCCCGGTTTCATGCTCCTGTCTACTGGAGACATGAACCAGAATACTTTTGTGTATCTTTGACATGTATTTTACGTACTCACGCATGTCGTTGTCCAGGATGTCCAAACTCGGACCTTTGCCTGTCGCGCGCAAACCTGGTACTACCATGCAGCGACCTAGCATCATTTCGTGCGGTGTCAAACGCAGACCGCGAAGTTCGCACGAACGACAAGCCATCAAAGCTAAAGGAAGAGCGTTTATCCAATTCAAGCCTGTGTGTTGACAGATCTTTACCAATTTGTTTTTTAGTGTCCCGTTCATGCGTTCCACCAACCCCTGGCTCTGCGGATGATAAACGGCCCCCAATCGCTGTTTTATGCCTAAGTGTTGGAGTATTAAACGTACAGTTTTGTCAACAAACTCTTTTCTATTGTCCGACGAGATTCTATCTGGTAAACCAAAACGGGGAATTACCTCTTGGCACAGGAACTTAGCCACAGATGCTGCATCCTTGTGCCGGGTGGCGCACGCCTCCACCCACCTTGAAAAACGACAGACAACGACAAGAATATATCTCTTCTGATTAATGGGCTTAATCATGTCAATGTAATCAATTACAAGGTCTCGCATTGGGCCATTGGGCGTGGGGATATGTCCTGGTGACACACTAATCCCCTTACGTATATTGTTTTTCAAACATATTACACACCTCTGTAACACATGATCAATTTGACTGACCAAATCTGGCGCCCAAAAGCCATATTCTCTGATTTTTCTCCTTACCTCTCCTTTATGCGCATGGCAAAAGTCGTGCGCCGTGTGGATCAGCAGTCCGACCAGGCCAGCAGGAGCCACCACAAATCCACCGGCGTCGCGCCACAAACCTGAATCATCCTGACTAGCTCCCCTGGTTATCCAGAGGTTCCGTTCCACCTGACTAGCCTCCTCCTGGAAAGTCAAAATCTCTTTGTAGGTTATCTTGTCCTCCAACTCAACTCCGTGTGTGATAACCAATACCTTGCCTGCTCTGTCAGCCCCTGTCACTTCCTTGGCAGCTTCGTCCGCTCTTCTGTTCCCTCGAGACATCTTGGACTCGTCTGACTGATGAGCAGCACACTTGATTATCGCAACCTGCTTTGGTTTCATAATTGCTTCTAACAAAAGTTTAATCTGACTACAATGTTTTATGGCGCTTCCGTCGGCTTTTTTGAATCCTCTCCCTTTCCACACTGTGCCAAACAAGAAGGCGGTACCATGTGCATAGGCGGAGTCTGTTACGATATTTACACTTCTGCCCTCTGCCATGTTACATGCTTCCGTCAGTGCGACCAATTCTGCTAACTGGGCTGAACAAGGTTGTGATAATGCTTCGGCTTTTTCCACCACAAATCCTTCGCCCTGTGACCTTATCACGGAGTAACCTGCTTTTAGTCCCTCGCCAACACGATAACAAGAGCCGTCAGTCCATAATTCCAAATCTGGACTGTCAAATGGAAATGCCTGCAAGTCTGCTCTGAGTTTAGAGTACCTCTCGACTTCGACTAAACAGTCGTGGGGCTCTCCATCTTCAGGCGTAGGGATGTCAGCTGCCGGGTTCGTTACGGAACACCTGACCAGCGTCACATCTTCCTGTTCCAAAAGTCTGTAGTAGTGTTTAATGCGAGGCATCGTCAGTGCATATTTACCGGACTCCAACAGACTCTTCAAGTCATGCCTCACCATGATATCCACTGGATATCCCATCGTAATACTTGCGGCTTTTTCGTACATCGTATACACTCCAGCCATTTCTCGGTAGCATGGAGCCATCCCCATCTCTACTTCCGAGTAGGCAATTGAGTAGTACGCCATCGGCTGTGGTCGCGCCCCCACCCCTGTGTCCTGAGCCAACACCGCACACGCCTGCTTCTGATCTGGTGAAGAAGAGACGTATAGTACGAATTTCTTGGTATAGTTAGGCAACGCCAAGGCCGGCGCCTCTAACAGTCGGGACTTGATTGCTTCGAATGCCCGTGAGCCATCTTCGGTCCATACCACTTTACTGCTCAGTTTATCAACGCCCGTTTCTTTCAGCATCTCTCTCAATGGTTTCACTATTTCCGTATAGTTCTCGACCCACGGAGAGCTGTACCCCATTATACCCAGAAATCCCATTAGCTGTCGTACCGTCACAGGCTTGGGTGCCGTCCTTATGGCCACCAAATGTTCTTCTGAAATAGCCCGATGGCCCTGTGAAATTGTTTGTCCTAAATAGACCACTTTAGGTTTACAATATTGCAACTTTTTCAACGACACTTTGTGGCCGTTTTTCGCCAACAGTTGCAACAGTACCACGGAATCGCGATGACATGTTTCCTGATCGTCCGCGCACAGTATCAGATCATCCATGTACTGAATGACCCTAGAGGTCATGACTTTATCCAACCCCTCTAAATCCTCCCTTAGGATTTTGTTGAATATGTGTGGCGAATGTTTTAGTCCCTGCGGGATCCTAGTATACTCATAATGTTCATCCTTATAAGTAAACCCAAAAAAATGCTGGCACTCCTCGCTCAAGGGCACACTAAAATATGCACTACACAAATCTATAACTGTATAGTACTCGGCTTTCGACGGGATAAATGTCAATAGCACATGGGGGTCGGGGACATCGGACGGATAGTCAAGTAACACCTCGTTGATCGCTCTCAGATCGTGCACCAGCCGGTAAGAGGTATCCGGCTTCTCCACGGGTAGCAACGGCGTGTTGCTCTGGGGATCAGTTGTTTTCCGTAAGACTCCCGCAGCTAAAAGTCCTTTAATTTGTGGCTCGATTCCAGCCACTGCTTTCTCCTTCAATGGATACTGTTTCTTCCAAGGCAGGGTGGCCCCAGGTCTAAGCTCCACCTTCACAGGTTGAGCGGACTTGATTAGTCCAATGTCAGTGCTGTTCTTTGCCCACAGCGTCTCAGGCACCGCCTCCATCATGTCCTCTTGGAGGCTTGATGCATTAGGGAGTTCTCCCAGTGTCTCTTGGGATAATTGCACAGTTCGGGGATGACCCATCCCTGTGCCTTGAACCATGATCTTAATAAACCTTCTATCAGGGCTTATCCAGATCCGTTTGTTTTCTTTCATCTGTTCAAATTCTATCCCTTCAGCTTTTTTCATCATTTCGCCTATGTGTTGTTGATCACATGAGCTGATTACCTTCAAAGTCACATGGGGAACACTATCCATTATGCCGTGCTCTTTACTCAGATAGTCACTCCGTGCAATACGCAACGCTGCTCCCTGTGGCCCCAATATAATATTGGTAGCATTCAGCTGTACTTTGTCAGGTTGCACCCTCAGCCACTCCTTAGTCTGTGACGAGTCTGCATCTCTATGATACTGCAGAGTGCAGTGATAGGGGGTCTTTGGATCCCTTGCTTCAGGCATATTGGCAGTGATGAATTTCTCCCATTGTAAGGCGGGGCCAAGTAACTCTTGGTCCAATCCCCCTAGACAATAGATCTCTGGTGGTTCACTATCAATTCGTTGTACCATCTGATAGTACTGGTCTTCCCGTTCGGCTATCACGCAACCCTCCGCAGTACATTTAATGTCCATCCCCAGTAACCCCAGCCCATCTCGGCCGAGCAAGTTAATAGGTGTGCTCTCCGAGACCAGCACAGGGAGAGTCGCTTCCCTGCCTTGATATCTCAGAGTCACAGGTTCGGTAACAGCCGTCAGCTGGTTTATTCCCTCAAATCCAATTGTCCGTACATATCGACCGGACAAGGTTAGGTGCGTCGCGTCTTGGGGTTGCACTACCGTGTAAGCCGCGCCGGTGTCTGCCATCATCTCGACAGATTTATCATTCACCGTTACGCACACAATAGGCTCCTCCCTTAAAGACGACACTGACAGCTGACACCTCCCCATTGGACTCTCTGGGCCTCTTCATAGTGATGATTCATTTGGCCCTCTTGCTGGATTTACCGGGCCATTGTTCTCATTTCGGTCTTGGACTCGGGGTTGACCTTGGCCTTGCCAAGTTCTTTCCTGGTCTCCCTCTCCGGGTTGACAATCCTGTCTACACTCCCGTGCGATATGACCAGTCCCGCCACATGTCCAACACACCACCGGCCGTGGCCGGAATCCTCCCGGATTCCGGGATTGTCCTCTTCCTTTCGGCCGTGGTTGCCACTCTCTCGGCCTCTGTTGTTGGTCCGGCGCATAACCCTCTTGTGTTCCCACTTGAGCCCGTCTCTGTCCCTGTGGTTCCCCTTCATATCCTGTCCCATTTCTTGGTCGTGGGGCCGCCTGGACTAAGGCTTGAAGGTATTCCACTACCTTTACTGCCTCGGTCGGCTGTTGGTACATGATCTTACGTTGTTGCTCTGCATCCTTCTCCTTTGCTCTCTGCTCTTTCTTCCGATACAGTTCAACGTAATGCACTACTTGATCTGTATATAATTCCACGGCCATCTTTGACAATGACACCACCTCGTCCAATTTCTGCCTTACCTCTATGGGGAGACCGCTCTCAATCTTGGTTCTCAACTGGGCTTCAAGCATAGGGTCAAGTCCCGCCTCCCGACCAGTTGTGTTCTTCCACGTGGAGTAGGCTTTCTGTACGTACTGCCTGGGGTGCCCTGATGTCTCCAAAGGACCAATCGGAATTTGGTCTGCGTGCAGTCTCATTGGATAGGCTTCTCGTAGGGCCGCCCACGTTACTCCCCTGTACGCTAGGAACAGGTCCGCATCATGCGCTCCAGTCCCCACATGGCCTTGCAGGCGAGCCGCCTCCAGTATCTTTTCCATGGAGTCTTTTCCCATCACGGTTGTCAATATTTTCTTGACATCCCCCATTGCATATTCCGTGCCAACCATTACCTCCTCCAGTCTGGCAATCCAAGGATTGGCCCCATTCTCGAGGGGTGGCAATTTCTCAGTCACCGATGTCATGTCCGACACCTTCAGGGGGTGATATTCCAGGTCCTGTCCTCTTATTATTATAGGAGCCATGCGGATAGGGGCTTGCGTGTTTCTCGTCTGGGCTCTTGTCTGTACACGCTCTTGTCCACGCTCTTGTACACGCTCTTGTATCCGCATAAGGGCCTCTTGCTTCTCTCCTCTTTTGTCTTCCAGGTCCTTTTGCTTCCCCTCAATGCCAGCCTGCGTCCTCATGAATATCTGATATTCCTCCCCCCCCTCTTGCATGGCCTCAGGGCCGGGTCTTTGTTCTGCTAGGACCGTTTGATCTTGGTCCAAGTCCATGAGCCCCCGCTCTATCTCCGTCAGATCATCTTTTATCCGTCCCATCTGTATCCCAAGTACGATGTCGAGAGACTCTAGATCCTCACCTACTCCAACCCTAGTCACCTGTGGTGGTATTGTGAGATCAATCTGGTGACTGTCAGGTGCTACCCCCTTGTGGCCCTGTGGTTGGGGGGAGGTATAATGCTGGGGGGGAATGAGCTCTCGAGATATAGTACGGGGCATATGAGCTGGGGAGCTTTGGGGGTGCTCCCGCTGGTGGACAGGCTCTCTCGGGTAGTCTCTCTGGGGGTTACACTCTCTCTGAGGCAGACCATGGGCCTTCTTCACCCTTTCCCACTCTTTCTCTCTTAACATTGCCTCATAGCCTTCATTACCCTTTCTCTCAGCTGCTTGTATCACTCTTGTTCGCTCCGTCTGCTCTTCAAACATCACTAGCCTATCCCTTGGTCGTTGGGTGGTTACATATTCTCTGCCTGACCCAGTCTGGGCTGGCCTTTCTGGTCGCCGTGAGGCGTCCACACCCTCTCTGTCTGACCTTGACCTATCTGGTTGCCATGAGGCGTCCACACCGCCTCTGTCTGACCTTGACCTATCTGGTTGCCATGAGGCGTCCACACCCCCTCTGTCTGACCTATTCCAGTCTGATCTATCTGGTTGCCTAGCTGTCAGCTGAATAGATGTCTTTGCTTGTCCCCTCTCTAGGTTCCCCAGATCATCTGTCAACTGGTAAGGGCTTATCATCTCTAACAAAGGTAGGATGGGATATATCGGCTCCCCCTTCTCACTGGCATATGGCGGGGGTGCTAAAGCTTCCTCAATTCTTTCCTGTTGGACCATAAGATAGGAGGCTGGGTTAGGTGAGGCTAACTGCACCGCACGTTGGGCGGTGACAGGTGTTGTCTCAGGGGCCTGGGGAGTTCTGGTGACCTGGACTACCCCCTCTACTGGCTTGTCTGCATCATTGCCATTTGCAATGGCCTTCCTTTCATTTTCCCTTTTCTCACCTTCCCGTCTATAAGCTTTTAAAAAGCTATTTTCTTGTAGCCTTTTCTTTGCTCTTTCCTTCTCGTCACCCCGATAGGTGTATACCTCAATTAGTGTTGCTATTTTAGCTATTAACTCCAAATCAAAAGAACCATCGACTGGCCAAAGCTCCCATCTTTTATTCCATCTTTTTGATATATAAATTGCTTTGTCCAAATAATATTCGTTACCTTTTGTCGTGTCGTGTTCATTTGCAATAATTTGTACTGGACTTTCTTCCATCCACGAAATTACGGTCGACTTACCTGCGTCGGTTTTGTCTTTTATCTTTTTATATGCGTTTAGATTGTCTCGTTTCCGCCCCATTTTTCTCTTGTCTCTTTTATCTCGTAACAATGGCAACAGGCAGAACAATAGCTTGTGTAATCCCTATCTAAGTGTAGGTGTCTAGGCTTTTGTGACTATCTCCTACTCGGACAGCCAATAGTGGCACTGTGGGCCCTTCCTATTCTCTCCTGTCCTCCTTGAAATTACTATTCTTACCTGATTTGTGGTGTTCCGCGTGTCCAATCGAACTGCTGTAGATCAGAGCACACAATGACAACAGTTCTTGTTAATTTATCAACCGGACTTGTACTTTACTCTGTCTTTTTTAATCAAATTCCTGAGAGGTTTCTTTCATTCACTGTACGAGTATCTTTTTTACTTTCCTCATACACTCTTAAACATGAGACAATTGTAATTGATACATGTGTGTGATACCACCCGTTTCTACTCCCTGTTTTTCTTCTCGTTCGATCTCTGTCAACACACTGGGTTCCTATGTTTCGAATTTCCGCTCTCCTTTACTTCCGCTCGGTTCTGCTCCAATTCTGATACCCCTCGGAAATCAAAAACATCATGATTAATATAGTTGCATTAATTTTTTCACATTCTTTTTCATTATTCAATACCACACCCCCCAGGGGACACCTGTCACCCAGACACGTGTCCCCCAGAGGTAATCTAAAGAATGCCACAGACGCCGCGCCACGCACGCCGTGAGGTGTCGACCCTGTTTTTCTGAAAAGACCTTGACAGCCTCTCCACAGCGGCCTAAACCCACCTCACCACAGGTACACAGCAGACAGCATCCCGGCAACCTCTCCTGTGCTCCAGGCCAGTATCCCCAGAGTCCAGTGCCCTGCCGGACGGCCATGCATAGCCGACCAGACCCAACACCGAACCCCGGGCACACCGCCCCACATCACACAGCCCTCCAAACGTACCTACTATGGGGAAAAAAAACACAATTGTACACACAATCCTATCCCGTCAATTGCAACGCACGGTCGTCCAGGAACGTCCCCCGCCTCACACCCACACGCACGCCCCGGCCCTCCCACTCCCCAACCCTGAATGTCCACCACCCAGATCAGAGAATAGTCGCCAGCGCGGACGCCGGGCACCACGGCTTTATCGGAACGCCCACACCCACCCTGCCACCCTCCGCGCCAACCTTCATTACCATCATTGCATACGCAGGCGCAACCGAGCGGTGTGGGTCCCCCGACGCAGAACCAGCCGCGCCGAGAGACTTGAACACGTACGTCACACACACCCTGATAACATTCACACAAACTACTATAACCGCAAACATCACCACAGCACACAGCAAATACTTAACAATTGTCCATCCTATGTAACCTAACCAACTTTGGCCCCAGCCCTCCCACGAGTCCTCCTGCGTGGGCTGCATTTCCCTAGTAATATTCTTCAAATGCTCTATAACTTCCTGTATGCCGCCTATATCATTTTCGGGGATAAATGTGCAGCATTCCTGACCAATCAATGCACACGTGCCCCCTGAACTCGCCAACAGGAAGTCCAACCCCGTCCTTGACTGCAGCTCCATCAGTCTTAAGGACCGTAACTCTTGAGCCTCCAGGGCCATACCTCTGGCGGTCGTAGCCGTCATATCCTCAAACACGCGAGCTAGATGGTCTAGTTCACCCATGTTTGCATACGTCCCCCACCAGGGAAACGCCACCCTGAAAAAGTGGTCCGCATCTATAAACCTCCTGCGCCTTGACTTGGGAAACGTTGGCAAAACATCTGACACCCTCATAGCTGGCACCAAATACCCCAACGCACACCTACCCCTCCACTTAATAGGCAACGCTGCGTAAGCATACTCACCACAAATCCAAAACGCCCCCCTAGGGGCCGGCGCCTCCGAATTCTTACCCCATATTCCACTCTCACCCTTGCAGCCGTCCAAATATCCCACGTCCCTACCACCTGACTTCCCCTCTACGCACATCTCAAACCCAGCCGCCCTAAACGCCACCGGAATGGGGCTAGTGTCCTTAAGACCCCCATAACCCACTGCCTTATTCGACCCCTGTTCCCGGCCCAAATACCTCAACATCCTATCATGACCCACCCCGTCGCATAGGCCGAGCAGAGGCTCGTCCCTCAACACATTGGCATGACACTTCGTTAAGGGGTGTGCAATCAAGGGAAGACCTGCGTCGCCTGCTAGCGGGGCTAAGCCACACACATAACAATCCGACCTATTGGCTACCTTAGCCACAGTCCTCGCCATCCCCAAAAACAGATTACCGTGATGGTCTGGCTGCGACCTCCCACCCACTACCACCACCTCTGGCTGTTCAGGTCGCAGGTATGGATCATACATTATAGTACCGATCAACACACATAACCAAATCATTGCCACGGCACCCCCCCGAAGCATCCGTCTACTACTGTCTCTCAAACCAGGAACCATGTTTGTCTGTTCCGTCCTCCTCCTCCTCCCTCCGTCACCGGCGCGTATCCTAATATGTCCTGCAATCCCCACAAACAACAACACAACTTTATAACCGAACATACCCTCAGTCTACTGACATGAAGACCCCAACCTAAACACAACACCAGGACATGTAGAAAAGGCCGCAACGTAGCCGCCCACCGGCCAAGGGAGAACCAGGCCAGAGGGAACACATGTAACTCCATGCCGGTCTACAGACGGAAGAGGGGGGAGGGTGGAGAGAGGCACAGCAAGTGGGGCACAGGATGGAGCGGGGGGGGGGGGGGGGGGGGGGGGTCAAAGGAACAGCAGGGAAGTGGGGGGGGGGGGGGGGGTGGGGGTGGTTCAAAGGAACAGCAGGGAAGTGGGGGGGGGGGGGGGGGGGGGGGGGTGGTTCAAAGGAACAGCAGGGAAGTGGGGGGGGGGGGGTGGTTCAAAGGAACAGCAGGGAAGTGGGGGGGGGGGGGGGGGGGGGGGGTGGCTCAAAGGAACAGCAGGGAAGTGGGGGGGGGGGGGGGGGTGGTGGGGGTGGTTCAAAGGAACAGCAGGGAGTGGGGGGGGGGGGGGGGGGTTCGGGTTTCGCAGTCCCGAACAGACCTGCTCCACACCATAAAACACATTTATCATACCCTGCACTGCCCCCATGTCTCCTATGGAGAAGAAGGGAGAGAGAGCGAACAGCAAGATAGCTAGAAAAAGAGAAAAGAGGGAGTGAGAGAGGAAGACGAGGAGAGAGGAGAGGAAGGAGAGGAGAGAGGAGGAGAGGAAGGAGAGGAGAGGGGAAAGAGGAGGAAAAGAAGGAAAGGAGAGAGGAGAGAGGAGGAGGAAGAGAGGAGAGGAGAGAGGAGGAGATGAAGGGGAGGGGGGTAGGAAGAGGAGGGGAGAGAGAGCAGGAAGAGGAGGGGAGAGAGAGCAGGAAGAGGAGGGGAGAGAGAGCAGGAAGAGGAGGGGAGAGAGAGCAGGAAGAGGAGGGGAGAGAGAGCAGGAAGAGGAGGGGAGAGAGAGCAGGAAGAGGAGGGGAGAGAGAGCAGGAAGAGGAGGGGAGAGAGAGCAGGAAGAGGAGGGGAGAGAGAGCAGGAAGAGGAGGGGAGAGAGAGCAGGAAGAGGAGGGGAGAGAGAGCAGGAAGAGGAGGGGAGAGAAGAGGAGGGGAGAGAGAGCAGGAAGAGGAGGGGAGAGAGAGCAGGAAGAGGAGGGGAGAGAGAGCAGGAAGAGGAGGGGAGAGAGAGCAGGAAGAGGAGGGGAGAGAGAGCAGGAAGAGGAGGGGAGAGAGAGCAGGAAGAGGAGGGGAGAGAGAGCAGGAAGAGGAGGGGAGAGAGAGCAGGAAGAGGAGGGGAGAGAGAGCAGGAAGAGGAGGGGAGAGAGAGCAGGAAGAGGAGGGGAGAGAGAGCAGGAAGAGGAGGGGAGAGAGAGCAGGAAGAGGAGGGGAGAGAGAGCAGGAAGAGGAGGGGAGAGAGAGCAGGAAGAGGAGGGGAGAGAGAGCAGGAAGAGGAGGGGAGAGAGAGCAGGAAGAGGAGGGGAGAGAGAGCAGGAAGAGGAGGGGAGAGAGAGCAGGAAGAGGAGGGGAGAGAGAGCAGGAAGAGGAGGGGAGAGAGAGCAGGAAGAGGAGGGGAGAGAGAGCAGGAAGAGGAGGGGAGAGAGAGCAGGAAGAGGAGGGGAGAGAGAGCAGGAAGAGGAGGGGAGAGAGAGCAGGAAGAGGAGGGGAGAGAGAGCAGGAAGAGGAGGGGAGAGAGAGCAGGAAGAAGAGGGGCTAAGGGAGGGGGGGGGGGGGGGGGGGTGAAAGAAAATGGCATGTGCGGGAGAAAGAGAGGAAGAGATAGAAAGAAAGAGAGAGAGAAAAAGAGAGAGAGTGAGAGAGAGAGAGAGAGAGAGAGAGAGAGGGAGAGAGAGAGAGAAAAAGAGAGAGAAAGAAAGAAAAAGAGAAAGAGAGAGTGCGAGAGAGAGAGAAAAACTACACACATCTGATCGCTTTATAGCCACATATGACACGCTGGTTAGGACGGGAGTTTAATGCCTCCACCGCCACCCAGTGCACAAGGTTGACTGACGCCATCTAGTGGTCTTCTATCGACATCATAATGACACGCTGGTTAGGACGGGAGTTTAATGCCTCTACCGCCACCCAGTGTACTCTGACGCCATCTAGTGGTCTCATATCAACATCATAATTAATTTCAGTCTCACTCGCCTCACACACACAATGTCCCTTCTCACAAGCGCGCATGCGCGCACTCCGAAGCGGAGTTCACTCTTTCACCATGCATCCTGCATACATTCAAACTTTCAGCCAACACTCTGCAAACCGTAGCTCACACTGCAACTCACCCAGCTCATTCATCACAAACGACCATTCAGTTATACTGCTATATCGCCTCAATCACAACATACAGTATTAAACTCCTATCGCCCCATTATTAAACCGTCCCAGGCGAGTCACAACGAGCTATCGTTTGTAGCATGTTGCGCGCTTCGACACGCACGCGCCCCCCACCACGAAGCTGGGTGGCGCATTTGCCGTTGCGTGTGTGCACTTTGGACGTCGCGTGTGTACCCGATTCAATATTAAAAATCGTTTCTCAGTCATATTATAAGTGCCACTTTACAGATTTAATCTATATACTTCACACATGTTAAACCTAACCATAACGCTTTTCACTCATACACAAACATCATACACTAGTAATTGTTTAACCATAGCTTGCAACATACGAGTCCACCTTAAGTACCATTCTAATGTTCACAGCCTATCGCTGCAACATACGAGTCCTATGTTACAGCATAGCTTGCAACATACGAGTCCTATGTCACAGCATAGCTTGCAACATACGAGCCTACCTCACGTACCATTCTAATGTTACAGCCTATCGTTGTTTAAATTTAACACGTCCGGCGGTGCCCAGGGTAAAACTAGACTCTATTCATGCTCCATTTCTACTGTAGAAAATACTACGCAAAATGTGCTTAAGCCAATACTATAAGGCGTACTATGCACACGTTCCCCTTGCTTAACCCTGAGCACAAACCTAGACATTGTTCCTAAATACTTCCATACCTCCTCTTTAATGTTCCGACCACGGGCAGCGTCTCGTTCACTTATGCTAAAATTTCTACTGTAGAAAATACTACGCAAAATCGTGCTTAACTCCCTTACTATAAGGAATACGACAGCACAGCGTGGTTAAAAATCCTGCTCACAGGACCCATAATCACACACAGCCTTGAGTCGCTACCCCTTGGTCAGAACATTTCATTTAATATCTAACTACAGTCATACTTTTAGCAACCCCCCCGTTGGTTCGAATTGAACACCCGTACACTCCATAACACTCACCTTTGGTAACTCTCCGAGCTACGCGAAGACGATCTGTTGTTGTTGTTGTTTCGAGGTGAAGAAAGAGGAGAAAAAAATTCTCTTTTGTTCTCGTTCAAAACGGACGTTTCTATTCAAGGGCCACAGCACCAAAATTGTAGTAACTTCCTAGCTTAATCTTCGTACCCTGCGTTGTGTTTAACCCTTATAAAGCTCTTTGAAGTACTACTTAGCTACAAATGCAGATAACCATGTATGTGATGGTTTTCTGCTCGTACACCTTCAGAGAACACGGCGCGGCGGTTGAAGAAATCGAGTTCCGAGCAGTTTGAAAAGGAACCCGTGTTTAATAAAAAGGATTTCAATCAATACAAATCAAAGATTTGAAAGAACAATTGCAATAAAACCTGATGGAAGACCTCACTATGCCGAGGTTCACCAGACTTTAGGCTAAATATTCAATATCTATGGGCATGTCTCGTCTCGGCTTCTTCAGATGGTAGGTTTTTGCGGCCGTCTCTCTGCTGCGTGGTTTCCTCAGTCTGTTGTGGAGAAAAAGGGTGTGTGTTCTTTGTTGCTTCCTGGGTCTCTGTTCGGGTGGGTTGTTGTGTTCCTCCTGGTACGGAGTTTTTACTAATATCAAATTTAGGCTCCGCCTCTAATGTTACGGCAAGCGGGCGTTTTCCAACCTCTCCTCGAGTGTTCCTATTGGAGGACACTTACTCTCAACTCTCATTGGCTAACTCCTTATCGTGACGTTTTACATCGAATTGCGTCACGATGTGGTTTCAAATGGTCTTTTCTTTTGATCTTACTGCTCTTTTGTTTTCAGCAGAGACAAACTGGCATCTCCCATGGCAGTTTCATTGTTGGACCAGATGGCCTAGGGCCCTGGGTTGTAAAATCACCCATGTTATTGACTTTCCCAGGAAGGATCAAACGAGACACTATCTCTTACTCAATAAGCGTCTGCCTGTTTCAACCCCCCTCCACAGAGATTTAGAGGAAGCCTGAACCAACAGCTGCATTACTAAGTCAGAGGTGTCTCGTTTCTTGTACTTTAGGAGCGGGGGAAGAAAAGTGTATGTATTTTACCTCTGTGTTTTCGCCATTCTGTGCTTCATGGTATATAGTACAATAAACACCAGTTTGGCTGGAATTCTACTACACTACCCCCCGGAGAGGACTCCAGGTGAGACGGCGCTCTACACCAGTGAGGTCGCCTCACGTCTCTCCGTTGTGGACCGGCAGCTACCGTCCACAGAGGGTCCAGCTGTATTCGTCTGCGGACCGAGGTTCTGTGGGCACCGTGTTCAAGACTTTGAATTCTCCCAAGAAACCGTCGGCCAGATGGGATACCGCCAGCGGCTTCTCTAACCCCCCCCCTCCTACTGTCTTACAACCAGCGGGACCCCCCCCCCCCCCTTTAGTGTATCCAGCTATAATCATTTAAGTACCATCGCTATAGTTTCCTAAATATCCAGGTTGTATACTTACTCCCTGCGTAACCAGAGATTGGACATTCAATGTTGATTTACCTACGAATACTCATTTGCCATAAAAGTGCATATTTCAAATCATAAGTGTAAACAAGTGAACGTTGTATATACCTTTTGCTATATTAAACCTTCGATTTGTACATTTGTGTGGATTCGTTTCATCAGGTGGGAAAGTGTTCATCATACTTATATCATGTACTGGATGGCCAGAAGTTAAAGTACAAGAGGTAGTGGTATTAAATACCATATCTAACAATACAGTCAGGGAATTGTACCCCTCAGTTACAATTGGTCCTTCGAGCCGGATGGTAACTAGTGTAATATTAATATAGTGTTATTAATATTGAAATGGCCTATGATGAACACTCCACGAAACGATCCTCCTAACCTAGAACGCCCGCGGCGCAGACGACAGACACCTCAGTACTTAGAGGCTTACACTGTCAGTCAACTACCTAGCCTTCGACAAACGGTAAACGCGGTAAAAGTAGAAAGTAAAATTATGTCTGACCTTAACGACCAGGTTTCCCCGACCACAGAGGCCCTAGTAGGTCCTAATGTAACTGACCAAGCTCACGGTGGGGACCAGGAGGGAGCGGACATGCCTTTACCCCCCGCCACTACCCAAGAAGTAGTCCCCGACCAGCACCGGGAGGAAGACAACCCTACAGAGAGAGAACTCTGCACGGAAGAAGAGGAGGAGAGCGCCGAGGAAATAGAGCTCCAGGACTCCCCAACGAGTACACCCAGGAGCGGCTCACCCAGGAGCGGCTCACCTCCACAACCGCCTTCCCCCAGCGAAGCGGAGAGGATGCTACAACAGGCGTTCCTCGTCAGCCTGACAGCCTCTACCGAACGCGATCGACTCCAAGCACAGACGCTTAGCGAGCGCGAACATTTTATCATTGAAAGAGAACGCCTCCAAGCGCAGCAACGGAGCGAAGAAGAGCGCATACGCCGGGAGATAAGACGCCTTCAGACGGGAATTAATATGGTAAGAGACCGGGCCGCAGCAGAGCGCGCCGCCGCCGAAGCAGAGCGCGCCGCCGCCGCAGCCCAGCGCGCCGCTGACGGTGCCCAAAGAGAAGCCCAGCGCGCCGCTGACTATGCCCAAAGAGAAGCAGAGCGCGCCGCCGCCGAAGCCCAGCGCGCCGCTGACTATGCCCAAAGAGAAGCAGAGCGCAACATCGATCTCATCCAGCGCCAAACCGAGCGCGACAGACTACAAGCCGAGCGCGACAAGTTACGTGCGCGGCTAATGAAGCGGCTGAACCACAGGGCAACACCCTCTCCCTCCGCCAGGGGTTCAGGGAACTCGTCGAGACAACAGTCAAGGACAGCGCCTCCTAACCGAGCAAGCAACCCTGAACTTGACCAACCGACCGAGCCTAGACCCCCCACAGACCCCCTTCCCAGACCGGTCCAAGCGAGACCCAGCTACAAGGAAGGAGCGGCATACACTGCGGAGAAGCTAAATAAACGATTACAGGATCTGGAAGATCTGATAGAGGAAGAAGAGGGAGAGGAGGAGAACCAAGCCCGACGACAGCACAGTACTCCACCGGACCAGGAGGTCCAGTACAGC
The DNA here is from genome assembly GCF_963971535.1 of Notolepis coatsorum. Lineage (NCBI taxonomy): Eukaryota > Metazoa > Chordata > Actinopteri > Aulopiformes > Paralepididae > Notolepis > Notolepis coatsorum. The sequence continues at coordinate 148,536,118 of NC_140167.1, forward strand.
CCAGGCTATACCCCCGCGGCGCTGCGCTACAGACCCCCGACTCTATTCACGGGTGAGCACGACGCACGACCAGCCCCGAGGAATAGCACCTGGACCAGCGGGCCATGGTACCCTGCCGGTACCAGCCCACAGAGAGGCGCAAGAGGAGACTCGCCTAGGAGGCCTCTCCCCCAACGCTCGCCGATGTATCCGCCACCCACGGCGTCATACATTGCGATACCGAGCACCAGACGGAGTGTGTACAGAACACTCGCCAGACAATATGACCCGTTGGGATGTATTCTACCTTACACCACCAGGGCAAAGATGATTGTACGAGCACTATGGGACAAGGACCAGGGCTGGGACGACCCAATACCCGCACACCTTGCCTCAACATGGAGAGAGTGGGAGACGGAACTCCGCTCACTCCCAGGCGTCAACATACGCCGCAGCTACTTCCCACCCACAGTGAGGCCAGAGACATGCGAGATTGATCTACACGTCTTCAGCGACGCCTCCGAAGTAGCCTACGGATCGGTGGCCTACTTGCGTGCCCAAGAGAAGGGAGGAAAGATACACACTGCTTTCATCCTGGCCCGCTCAAGAATAGCCCCACGTAAGCAACAATCTATCCCACGTCTAGAGCTCTGCGCAGCCCTAGCAGGAGCGCATCTAGCCACGTTAATCCAACGTGAACTCACCATTCCGGTGCACAGAACAATCTTGTGGTCAGACTCCACGACAGTACTCACATGGACCAAGTCTGATTCATGCAGATACAAAGTCTTCGTGGGAGTCAGAGTCACCGAGATTCAAGAGTTAACAGAAGCAGCGAGCTGGCGGTATGTGGACACCAAACACAACCCAGCTGACGTCATCACCCGGGGAATGTCTCTGGATGACCTAACCCGTCGCAACATCTACAGTGACGGACCAGAATTCCTCAAGCTCCCGGAAGGAGAATGGCCTACGCCCACCCCGCGGGAAGCAAGTAACGAGGAGGCTGAGAACAAGAAACCTATGTTCTGTGGACTGAGCACAGTCGCCTCCACAGACCCCAACATAGATGACTGCATTACCCTAGAGAGTGCGCAGCAAAGAACATTCCTGCGGCACCACCCAGAGATTCAGTCCACCACTGACATGTCAGCAGCTGACTACGAAGAAGCAGAACTTCTTCTACTACAACGAGCCCAGAGAGACTCGTTCCCCGATGAGCTAGACTGTCTACAGGGAGGAAACCCCGTCCCATCAGACAGCAGACTGATTCACCTGGCACCAGAGAGTGACGCCCATAATCTCATCAGAGTGGGTGGTCGCCTGCGGAGAGCCCCCGATCTACCAGATGACATTAAGTTCCCGATCGTCTTGAACAGCCGACACAAGGTCACAGAGCTGATCATAAAGAAATACGACGAGGATGTACACCACGCAGGAGCAGAGAGAGTCTTCGTGGAGATCAGACGTCGTTATTGGATATTGCAAGGGAGAGAAGCAGTACGGCGCTTCCAGCGAACCTGTCTAGACTGCCGTAAGTGGCGCGCGCAGCCCAGCATACCACGGATGGCTGACTTACCCCCCTGTCGCCTCCGAATCGGCGACAAGCCATTCCACTCCACAGGCATGGACTGCTTTGGCCCGTTGTATATAAAGAGAGGAAGAGGCACCGAGAAGCGGTGGGGTATTGTATTCAAATGCATGACCACCAGAGCGATACATATCGAGCTCCTTCCGACCATGAGCACAGACTCATTCCTTATGGCCTTCCGAAGATTCACATCACGGAAAGGAAAACCGTCTACATTGTTGTCTGATCACGGGACCAACTTCAAAGGCGGAGAAAGAGAGCTGAGAGAGAGCTTCCAAGCTATGGGCCCAGAACTTAAGACCCACCTCGCTCCATCCCAGATTGACTTCCAGTTTAATCCCCCGAACGCACCCCACTTCGGTGGAACCTGGGAACGAGAAGTACGTTCTATAAAGACAGCCCTGTACGCCGTACTTGGGGCCCAGACTGTGGCGGAGGAAGTCCTAATGACAGTCCTCACGGAGATCGAGGGAGTGTTGAACTCAAAGCCCCTCGGTTACGTCTCCAGTGATGTAGCAGATGTCGACCCAGTCACCCCCAACACACTCCTAATGGGGCGGCTGGACCCCGCGCTACCCCAGACAATGTACAGGCCTGAAGAAGCGAATGGCCGAAGAATGTGGAGGTACAGCCAGGTACTAGCTGACAAGTTTTGGAGCAGCTTCCTACTTCACTACCTACCGTCTCTACAGACCCGCCAGAAGTGGGTAAAAGAGAGAGACAATTTGACAGAAGGAACAGTTGTCATGATTATTGACCAGTCACTACCCAGAGCTATGTGGCCGGCTGGCCGCATAAGCAAAGTGATCACCGGTGCCGATGGCAAGGTCCGAGCAGCTGAAGTACTCGTCCAAGGGCGCACTTACACACATCCCGTGGCGAGGCTCATAGAACTGCCCCGACTCCCAGATACTATCGATGATGACCATGACCCCATGACTTTGTGAGTTGACTGACCCTTACAGCGGACCTTGAGTGGTAGACAGTGCGGTTAATCTGTCTCTGCTTAGCTAATTAGGTGGGACTAATTAGGGGGCGGCTGTTGTGAAGGATCAGATTAAACCGAATATATATATTTATATATATATATTTAATTGTATTTGTATATCGTTTGATATCCCCTGTATATTCCTTGTACAATATGCACTGAATATCCCTTTAGTCTACTAAACAGCCCATAATAGTTTCATTCTACCATTGGACGAGAACCTGGCGCCAGGTTGCCATACCCCTAGGTCCAAGTTCAATCGTGCCGCCCAACATGTCGTGGCAAGCCCCGGTTCCGCGCAGGAATATGTCGGGCGAAATACGAATGGTACTATTTGTTCATAGCGCATATATATATGGCGCAAGTAAAGTAGAACTTTCTTTTAGTCCAGTTCTTTACCCTCCAACAGAGTGACAGACGCGAAGCCTCCCCACGACGCACGTGTGGTGTAGTAAGGCCTACTTGGCCCCAGAATAGGCATTAAGATATCGTGTAGATTAATAGTTGAATAGTCATAGTTTGGCACTATACCGTCGAGTTGGACGTATTCTATTAAGCTAATAATAGTCTATTTATGTATGGTGCATCGTTCGGTTAGAGTTCTAAAGTTATCAGTACCCCCATCGTTCCTGACGTTATCTGGACGCTTAACCAGGCTGGGCAGACCCCTAGTGGTGCTTGCATCCGAGGAGCTCCGGGCCAGGGCGACTGGACCTGTATATTGGATTACTCTACCCGGACGACGGCGAGCCTTCCACGGCTTGGATTATGCTTTGGGTGCTTTGATTATTCCATGGATAAAGGCCAACACTGCGGAGTGTTGGAACTACCCCCCGGAGAGGACTCCAGGTGAGACGGCGCTCTACACCAGTGAGGTCGCCTCACGTCTCTCCGTTGTGGACCGGCAGCTACCGTCCACAGAGGGTCCAGCTGTATTCGTCTGCGGACCGAGGTTCTGTGGGCACCGTGTTCAAGACTTTGAATTCTCCCAAGAAACCGTCGGCCAGATGGGATACCGCCAGCGGCTTCTCTAACCCCCCCCTCCTACTGTCTTACAACCAGCGGGACCCCCCCCCCCTTTAGTGTATCCAGCTATAATCATTTAAGTACCATCGCTATAGTTTCCTAAATATTCAGGTTGTATACTTACTCCCTGCGTAACCAGAGATTGGACATTCAATGTTGATTTACCTACGAATACTCATTTGCCATAAAAGTGCATATTTCAAATCATAAGTGTAAACAAGTGAACGTTGTATATACCTTTTGCTATATTAAACCTTCGATTTGTACATTTGTGTGGATTCGTTTCATCAGGTGGGAAAGTGTTCATCATACTTATATCATGTACTGGATGGCCAGAAGTTAAAGTACAAGAGGTAGTGGTATTAAATACCATATCTAACAATACAGTCAGGGAATTGTACCCCTCAGTTACATGTAGCATTGGGCTTTTCAGCTGAATCGACCATGCGATCAGTTGAAAAGATGTCTGGTTTAATGGTGGAGGGCGAAATAGAAGAGGAACTGAGAAAGATACACGCTTTCCACTGCAAGTGCCAGGCGCGCCGAAAGGAAAATTCAGAACGATCTGCCCTGTCTTGTTCAAAAAAACTGTCGGTTAAGCTAATTTACCAAAACCGATTGGACACCGCACGTTGACACCAAGAGAAAGGGACATGTGTCTGTTGTCCATTATTGGAACATGCCAAAATGTTTCAGAAAAGACGCAAAGTACAAAGAGAGTGAACGTGTGGCTTCGAGGACAACATACAGATTTCACGACGTTGTTGTCTGTCGTCCACAGTGTTGGGACTAACGCGTTACAAAGTAACGCGTTACAGAAACGAAGTTACTTTTTGCCGCAACTAGTACTCTAACGCATTACTTTTGAAATTCAGTAACGCTACTTACGTTACTGAATGGTTCGTCACTGCGTTATTTGCGTTATATACGGCGTAGATTGATAGCGAGCGGTAGTGATTATTATTATTATCCTCATCCCCACCCGCGTAGAATGATACGAGGCGAGTCTGGCCACTGGCCAATCAGAAGTGCGCAAGAAATGCGGCTACGGAAAGAAATAGACCCTCTCTATTGTAAACAAAACAAACGCTCGCTATGAATCTACATAAAAAGAACGCAGTAACAAACTAACAAACCATTTAGCAACTACTTGGAGAGATAATTAATATACAACATGGAAACGAGATAAAGAACATGTTTGAGGCGCTGCTGGAGTCAACTGGACTAACGTAACGTTACTACATCTCAACCACCGCAGACTTTGGTGAGTCAGTGCAATGTGTTCACTGAAACTCAAGTTGATCAACGGATTTTGACTGTACGAAATCTGCCAGGGAATCTCATAATACTAATCAAACAATATAAATATAGTCCTTTCATGCACAATTGATATCCTAACTATTCTAACGTTGCAATGCTTTGATTGATATCTTAAACAACGTTGCAACTTGCAAGATGGTGAATGAATGAATGAATGAAAACTTTATTTAACAGATTGCAGAATGGGTACAATACAGTACGGCTCAATACATACAATTGTTAAGGGGATGCAGACCTGAGAAAGACGTTTGTCTTGTTTCCATCAGGGTCCCCCATTTTCAATTCATATAGACATTTATGACATACACAACATACATGACATTTATGGCATAGGGACATATAGGTATTTAGTACTGATACATTTGTGACATAAACGGTATTCAAATATACAGTACTGTTACCCCTAGCTTTGGGTAGGGCATTCCACATTGTTGTGGCATAATTGCGAAACGTTAGTCCCTTGTTTGAGCCGAATCTGGGTTTGTTGAGCTTCCTCTGGTGTAGTGGTTGTGGTATTCACTGACCTTTGGGAAGTATTTTGACATGTACATGGGTACCCCGGTCGTATAGTGTATCTTGTAGACCAGGCCCATTGCAAGTTGCTGTACTCTGTCGTCTACTCTAAGCCATCCTAGGTTGTCAAAGTGGGCAGGGGTGAGGTGGGTTCTGGGGTCCAGGTCAAGTAGTAGTCTGACCAGTTTGTTTTGTGATGTTTGTAATTTTGTTTTAAGCGCCTTTGAGGTGCTTTGGTACCATGAGGTGCAAGCATAGTCGTAGTACCCTTGAATTATAATGGTTATAATGAAACGCTCCGGCGACATCAAGGCTGTTCCTTCAACCGGCGCACTTCTTATTATATGACTCGGGACAACATTTGTTTGTGTCAGATTTGTGTTTGTATCTAGACCACATTGCTTAGCAGAGTTCGGTGATGTGAATGGAAACTGTCAAGTTGATCAACCGATTTTGAGTACTATAGGGCATGGGACTCGGGAGCAATCTTTTTTTTTAATCTTTTTTTTTAAATAACTAAATAGTTACTTTTCACAGTAACTCATTACTTTTGGGTGTAAGTAACTAGTACAGTAACGAAGTTACTTTGAAATGAAGTAACTAGTAAAGTAACTGAGTTACTATTTTTCAGTAACTAGCACAACGTTCTGTTTCATTTATGGGTAAGTGTCTTTATGCTTGTATATTGTATTGGACGTAGATGTATTGTATTGGACGTATATGTATGTTTAGCAATAGCAATAAATCGGTTTAAATAGGTGTTAAAGTCTAGATATAGTCGTCGAATCCTATTCTACCCTGCGAGGGCGTCCATTTTGGATATTCTGGGTAGTGTAGTTTTTGTGCGGCCATTTTGTAATGCACATCGCTAGGATAGGGATTCTTAAAAACTACACCTGAATGTAAACAAGAGTGATTGATTGATTGATTGAAAAGTTTATTAACAGATTGCAGAATGGGTACAGTACAGTACAGCTCAATACATACAATTGTTAAGGGGATGCAGACCAGAGAAAGACTTCCATCTTGTTTACATCAGGGTCCCCCATTTTCAATTCATCATAACATAATATATGACATACAGATACAGTGTGTACAATGTGTGTATTTCATTCATTAATTCTCTTCCCTATTGTTAACATTTTTGTTTAGGATCAGCGATGCGCTTCTCAAAAGCCTTTTCAAACACTACAAGACAGATGGCCTCACACCGCGGGAGAGGAAGAAACAGCCGAGAAATCACAAGCGTTTTTTGTCTCTTTTTGACGTAAAAAGGGTTGTGAAATTTCTGATAAACTTTGCTGTCCTCCATGCGATTGTGTTGCCTGGCCGTCATGCTGGTCACAAGGATTTCACTGCAAAGTTACTGCCAACCAATCTGACCAAAGCTTCCCTGTGGCGCCTTTACAGCAGTATAGAAGGTATGTCACAAAACCACCCCTTGCTCTCTCTCTTTCTCTCTCACACACACACATGGTTCCCACTTTTTCTTATTCTACCAATCTAACAAAAACACTTGTCTTTTCAGGATTTCGTGTTGTTGGTCAGAGATCCTTCCTTCGGTTGTGGAAAGCACTCCTTCCGCAGATAATGATCACAAAACCCAGGACAGATCTGTGTTCTCAATGCTACTCCAACAATCACCAATTACAGCAAGCCGCGGGAAGACCAGGGCCCTGTTTCTTGTACCTGGATAACTGAGTTAGCCGGATAACTTTAACTGGATAACTGAGTTAGCCGGACTTTCCGGTTCCCTGTACGTGGATTTTCCAAATCACCATGACAACAGATCCAAAAGTTTGAGCCTGGTCGAAAGCAGGGTTTAAGTTCAAGTTAGCCGGATCAACCATCGCCACGCCCCCGCAAAGGAGTGACAGCGCGTTTCCTGAAATTATTCCCACAGTCTAGGATCTGCTTTATACCATTCTGAATTACGTTTTTGTGCTCCATTCTTCCAGAGGGGGCTTTTGAAATGTAAAATAGACCCAAAATGCTGATACTAAATTCACTTTGTCCTAAATAATGCACGTTATATATATACCGTGGCGACGGTGGCGCTCGCTCGTGCGATGTACACATTATGTGGTTATTTTAATTGTAACTGGGATTAAGATGTCTGATAAAGTTCATTCAAAACAAAGGATATTCTAAACACGGGTCTCTCGTTCATTAATGTATAAACAATGAATTTATCCCATCTGGCACAGTGGTGCAGCGGTAGTGCTCAAGCCTGCCAACCCAGCGACCGGGGTTCAAAACCTGGTGTTTCCAATATGATTTTTTTGAATATAATATTAATGATTATACGCCAAAGTAGCCTGGTTTTAAGTTAAAATATTATAAATCTACATGCATTGAGGATGTCATTCTTTATATAGCTCTCAACGTGCACCAAATTGAATTATTCCTATATTGCAAAAAGAAGGAGACGACTAGGGTCTCGAACCCCGGTCGTCTGTGTGAAAGTCAAAAGAACAACCCGTTAGACCACATTGGAGATAAGTTAAAGATTGACTATACATCAATCAATGGGTAAGAGAGCCGTATCGTAATTCTGTATAACAGTTAACTAATTATTTTCGCTAGCAAGATCTCATTTGATTATTCAATCCAGCAGGCAAGTTTAAAGAAATATAATCTGATTGATTGAGGTAATGAGGGACTTAAAATTAGCCTATAGATAACGCATTTAACTTGTCGGCGAGGCGATTGAGCCGTATTGCAATCTGTCAATAAAGTCTTAAATCAATTAATCAATCAATGCCGTTAGAGAATCAGGATCTCTGCCATCGATACGTGCTGGCTTTTCACCTAAAGCGGCCGCGCGCATTTAGCCTGAGTCGCAAGTCTGGCTTGAGTTAACGAGACTGAATCCACCTTCGTGGAACAGGAAAATCCCGGCTTCAAACATCGGGTTAACTGAAGCTGGATAATGACATCTTGATCGACTTAGTTGAACCACGTACAAGAAACAGGGCCCAGAGAAGTTGCAGGTGGAGAAACTCCAGGTGTGTACAGTCTACTTTCACTACTACACTACAGACTGTTTTTTACCACCATCTATTCCCCTGTACCCCCGTCCATAGTGGCTTGTTTACAGTATTTACCCAAACATAGCAACGTCCGATGACGACATAGATAGCAAGCATTTTACTGTTCATATCTCAGCCGCAGGGAGCTGTTGTTGTTGTCGTTGAGCTTTATTATTCTGTTGCCGGCTGAATGATTGAATGCAGAATGGGTACAATACAGTACAGCTCAATACAACAACAGTGGACTGGAGGATGAAGACCAGAAAAAGACTTTCATCAAAACATTTAGAGACATACAAATATACAGTAGTTTCATAAAAATGCTAAAATGCTATTGATTGATTGATTTAAAACTTTATTAACATATTGCAGAATGGGTACAGTACAGCTCAATACATACAATTGTTAAGGGGATGCAGACCAGAGAAAGACTTTCGTCTTGTTTACATCAGGGTCCCCCATTTTCAATTAATCATATTTCATATCTAAATCATATAAGTTCAAGTTCAAGTTCAAGTTTCTTTAATATTTGTCATACAGAAGTACAGAATACTTTTATACAAAATGCTTCTTACTGTTACGCTCCAGAGACTGTGCAAGACAAGATAAGTATGAAATAAAATAACATAGTAAAATTAGAAGTAAAAAAATGAGGTCACAGTGTTCAGTTTAGACATATGTACAATGTTCGATGCAGAATAGACGTAGTTACCATACAATATACAATACTGTGCAGTGTACTAATATACAATACTATATAGTGCAAGGCAGAAATGGGACGAGGTGCAATTTAGGTACAATTCACAGTAGGTGTACGAGTTGTAGTGCAAATCCTTTATCAATAAATATAAAGTGTAAAGTGTGTTTGTGTGATCTAAAGTGTGGAGAGTGGGTGCTGCAGTGTGTTGTTTGTTTGAGTGAGTGTGTGCGTGTGGGTGTGTGTGCTGTGTGCATTTGATGGTTGTTGCATAGTGTTTATTGTTCGTTTAGCAGCCTGATGGCCTGGGGATAGAAGCTTCTTCTGAGTCTTTCTGTGCTCGCCTTAAGACTCCGGTATCGCTTGCCTGACCGCAGCAGTTCATTGCTCATTGCTAAATATATGCAATATATAATCTAATAATCCAATAATCTAAATCTAATATATAATATAAAAATGCTAAATGCATGGGTATTTTATTTTGTCTTTAATGTTAGCTTGCAAACTCGAATACTGTCTTGGTAAGCCTCATAATGAATTGTTTGGGGAAAAAAAGAAAAACATCGTGATGTGTATCGTGTATCGCCGAAAGGTCCGAAAATATCGTGATATCATATTTAGGCCATATCGCCCAGCCCTAGCTTCAACACACATGACATTAGGATAACCTGAGGATAACTGAGCACTGCCACCTCATTAGCCATGTGTGTGTGTGTGTGTGTGTGTGTGTATTGAGCCGTACTGTGTTGTACCCATTCTGCAATCTGTTAAATAACGTTTTCTTTCATTCATGCTTTCATCCAGGTGCAGTTAAAACATCTGGCCCTTGTTGACAGAGAACGCGAGCTGTTGCAGGAGATGACTGCCGCCACAAAGAGCACATGCGCCGAGAACATGGATCTGTCGCTAGGCCCCTCCCCACCTGCCAGCAGAGATATCACGATGCACTACAGCTTTGATTACGCACAGCAGGTGAATATCCAATATAATGTTGCTTTTTGTTGTTAAAGGAAAACTTGCAGGAACGTTTGAGTTGTATTTGGAGTGTATTTAGATGAGATGAGAGTGGGAGGAGAGAGGAGAGAGAAAATAGGAGAAGAGAGGAGAGAATAGGAAAAGAGAGGAGAATAGAGAGAGAGAAGCACTTTGAGCTGCAATTCTTGGAATGAAGGTGCTATACAAATACGGTTTATTATTGTTATTATAGTTTATTCAGTTTTAATGTAAAAATAGTTCCTTATAGTTTTAGCAGTATTTTTTCATGAATCACTCGCCAAACATAAAAAATACTTGCATTTGGCTAGTAAAGTGGCCTAATTTCCTCCCCTGTTCCCTTATTTCAATGTCCCTTATTTCAATGTCCTTTTTTCTTTTTCTTCTTTCTCTGTCAGGTTCATTTTCCATCTCACCCTTTTCAAGTGGGTCCCATCTTTTTTCAAACACCGCGCAAATGTGGCCTGTTCGGTGTCCACTGTGAAGGGCTGACGAAGCAAGTGAATTACCTAATTGATGAAGGGATGTCAACTGGTAAAGGCAGCAATGCCGTTATCAGCTATGTGGATCATTTCTTCACCAACTATGGAGTTGGAGAAAAATCAGTGGACCTGCACTGCGACAATTGCTCCGGGCAAAATAAAAACAATTATGTCTTGTGGTATTTTGCGTGGCGTACTATTCACAAACTTCACCTGCAGCTTGCTCTCCACTTCCTAATTGCAGGCCACACTAAATTTGGCCCCGACTGGTGCTTTGGTTTGATAAAGCAGGTTTACAGGAAGACTGCGGTCGACACCCTGGCAGGCATCGCAGACATCGTCATGAAAAACTCTGCAGTGAAAGGAGTCAATATCCCCCAACTTGTCGGTCGCGAAGATGGCACAGTTTATGTTCCAAGCTACGACTGGCAACAACATCTCAGAGGCTTCTTCAAAAGATTCCCACAAATAAAGAAATACCAGCACTTCAGCTTCGATGCCAACAGTCCTGGCATGGTGACGGCGAAATTACACTGTGACGATACAGAGCCATTCACGTTTCAGCTGTTGAAAGACCCAAAACGCTACCCAACCATCTCTGGTTTTCCTGTCCTCCCCCCACCTGGTCTAGACAATGACCGACAGGAATATCTTTATAAGGAGATAAGACAATACTGTTCTGATGACGCAAAAGACATTACATGCCCACTCCCAACATCTAGAGCACCTCAGAACAAGAAGACTGTACAATGTTAGACACATGGATGTAGAGCACACACACACACACACACACACACACACTGTACTAGCAGTCACTTTAAAATGAACACACACACACACTCATGCTGCACACGCTCACAATGTAAGGTCACTTTAAAAAAATTAAACAAGAACAGGAGTGGTTCTTGTAGAGTAAAAGCTTTTGTAAAACTCATGTACATATACCTGATATGTCTTATTCTTATTACTTGTATTATTGCACAATGTCGCATTCTCATCCTATTGGATTCTTATTATTGCATTCTTGACTTGACTTGATAGTATAGTAGTACTAGTATAGCATAGGGACATAGAAGAATTGTATTGGTGTGTACCGGTACATGTACATTATATTTTTATTATTATTACTATTGTTTTATTGCACAATCGTAGCGGGCATGGCCAACCGCATTTCACTGTATGCCCTGGTATGTATGCAATGAATTAAAAAAAATGTCACTTTAAACTAAATGGAAAGGTCACTTTAAAGGAAAGAACCGATGTGGTTCTTGTATAGTTTAGATTATTGTAGTATAGCATAATGACAGAGTTGAAACTGTATTAGCATGTCTATTTTTATCATGCACATCTTATGCCTTCTTATTACCTGTTTATGTATTTTATTATTAGTATTATTGCACAATCGATGCGGGCATGACCACCCGCCTTTCACTGTATGCCCTGGTATGTATGTGACTAATAAACCTCTTGAATTGATTTGATATTGTCTGCTGATTTTCATCCAGTTGTCACATGAAAGGTGGTAACAAAGATAATGATAATGATAATAATGAGGCTTGTGTCTATCACTCCGCTGGCCAGTTCTACCAACTATGCATTAAAATTCCCTGCGGTCAACATAATTTCTTCCTATTTTGGTTGTAATTGTGTAATGATAGATGTATAACCTGAACACTGTACATATCTGTTTTCAGGAAACACTGGGCTATACAAAGAATATGCTGTGATGTCACATGAATGTATAAATATATGGCCATGCATTTAATCTCTCTCTTTTTTATAAAATCATTATAGCCAACATGCAATATATCCCATTGATTGGTACAATGGGACAGACATTTGTTTTATACAGCTATAACCTGCATTCTTTCAAAATATATCATTAATCAATAAAACAGATATTGGAATACATAAATAAAGGTTTTCAATTCAATAACTGAAATATACATTATTCAGACTAGTAGTTATATTACTACTACAATAGAAAATGTTTGATTTTGTATCTGATCTGTCAGCATGGCTGTCACAGCACTTAATTATGTTAATACTATTCAGGGGAGAGGTGTGGCTGGGAGGTATTGTTTACGCCCAGCAGAATCCTGGCAAAAGGTGTCAAATCTTTAAGAGCTGTTTTCTCTGCTTAGGTCTCTGGGGAAAAAAGACTGCTACAAGATTTAAAATTAGCACATCACAATAATAACATTCTCAGATTTCAAAGTATGACACATCATTTGAAAGCTTACATTCTGTACTTTCACAATCTGGAAAAATCTGGAAAATGAAAAAATAGACATGTAGGCTATAGCACTGGTCGGGGTCACATATAGGATGCCAAGAGCATGCTCTACAGTCTACAACATGGGATCATCCATTTCTATCTACAGTAAAAGCTGTTCACATGTAAAGGGTTTTTATAAACTCATGTTAATTCTGTGCTCAATAGTTACATTTTATTACACATCATTACACAATTCAGCAGTCAAAGTGTATATATTAAAACGTGTCAAATCTAACTTCTAACTAGTCTTCAGGGTATTCTTGTTTACCAGAGAGGAGATCCGGTAGTGTGGTATACTGTAGTGTGGCTGCATACACCCCCCCCCCCCTCCTGCATTTACATGTAAATGTAGGGGGGGGGTTGTATGCGAATGCTAGCAACACGGCCGTATGGTGAAGGCTGTTAGAAGGAAATCATGTTTTTTTTAATCTTTTCTTTTTCTGTTTACTGTTATATTTTTTAGTTGTTTCTAAATTGTATTTTTCCCTATTACTTTGTAACAGGATCAGAGGTTATCTAACAAACATAATTATGTATTGTGTGCAGCCACTTTCTTTGTTAGGCAGACATCTGCAGAGGGCATCTGCCTTTTTTTAATATTAATATTTTTCTGTTTCCCCAGATGCTCAACCCTGGACCACACGACAGATATATTCTAGGCCTAATCCAACCCTAGCCTGAGGGTTATATAGTAATCATGCAAGCTCAAAGATTGAGCTCTTGAGGTGACTGGCCCTGCTCTATATTAAGAACCATTATCAGAGTGGCAACTGCAGGACCTGTATTTCCCAAAACAATGAATATCATGATTGAATGAGAGGCCATGGTAAACAGCACAGTGAATAAACAATGTGCAGTCCCCTTATATATATTATATATATATATTGTTCTGGATAGAAGTGGGGCCAGGCTAATCTGCAAGAGCTCAACTTTTGAACAAGGATGGTCATCCTCTCACATAAGCTGTCCGGGGACGACTCACACAGCTCTCTACTCTCTGGGCCATGGACTGGACACCCCTCCACTGTACTAGTTACACATTACACACATACAAATGACAATAACACTATGTAACAACCATCAAATGCACTCACAGCACACACATCCACACGCACACACTCACTTTAAACAAACAACTGACTGCAGCACCCACTTTAGAACACCTAAACAGACTTTATATTTATTGGCAAAGAATTTGCACTACAACCCATACCTCATTACACCTTACTGTAAATTGTACCTAAATTGTACCTCATCCCATTTCTGCATTGTACTGTATAGTATATTGTATTGTAACTCAGTTACTTTTCTACTCTGCATTGTATGTATATATTGAACACTTGTCTACGTACTTGACTATTGTATACTTATCTATTTTTATCTAGCACAATCTCTGGAGCAAAACAGAAAGAAGCATTTTATATAAAAGTATGCTGTACTTCTGTATGACAACTAATAAAGAAACTTGAACATCAAAAAATCAACATTCTGTTCTCTATTCCAGGCTAGATCTGACCTTGACTCATGTTACAGGATTAATACACATTTTCTTACACCCATATTGCTAGTTTTCACCTGAAGGGCAAATTACAGGGCCAGTCCAGTAAAAAAATACATTAATCATGTATCATTATGTTTAAAATAAATTGCATTTTGGTACAAACCTTTTGTGTTTGTCAACTTTGCCTTCCTGTGGGCTATGTTATGTATATGAGCAAATTGCATATAGCATTCTCTTTGGTAGCATTCATTCTGTGTTTATTGTGTCATACTGGGGAATAATATTAATATTATTATGTCCTATTGGGGACACAATTTTAAATTCTGAGCAATTCAATCGTTTTTTTTATAGAGCTCATCTGTGACGTCGGTACAGTGCGAAATGCAATCTTATAGTAACAAAACAATACACAAATTGAACATAGTTTTGAACGTTTTATTACAATAGTATTTACTGTCTCATGTTGCAATGTATAATCCAGCTAGCGTTCCAGTCAGATCCATTCTCCGTTCTTGTTGACAATTTTGGGGTCCGTGTCACCTGTACAAGAAAGATGACCCATGCGTTGAACAAAGTACCAACACTACGTTCATCAATCATAAATCTAAATGCCAAATCTTTTAAATCATGATTTTGTCTCAGTTTCATAAGAACAAGCAAGAGCTGCACACGCAGGGGCATTGTGTTAATTTGCCAATCAGTTCTGCTATAAGTCAATGGGACTGAAGTTTGCTGTGGTTTGAAGTTCGCTCCTCTGGTCCACCTTCCATTGGGGGAGCCTGCTCCACAGGCCGGCGCTCCTCATCTGGAGGCTCCTCCACACCCTGACCCTCTCTCCAGACATAGGCATACCAACACCACAGCACATCCAGAGCTTTGATCTGGAGGAAGCAAGACAACTACAACTGCAAACGACGGGACAGGCTGCATGTCCACTGTGGCACAAGGAGCGAGAGGGCAGGCTGACTGCATCAGAATTTGGCAAGATACTAAAGAGAAAGAAAATTTCAGATGCCTTCATACAGTCCACATATTACCCCAAGCCCTTCACTGCTACTGTGACTTTGTACTTTTTACAAGAAGAGATATATATATATTGAGAGAGTTCACAGAGATATTCAGTTCATCAATGACATGATTGTAAAGTTGCACACATTCCATGATGCTCACTTTAGTCCATACCTCTTTCATTGTCACTCATGTCCTGTGTTGGATTGACCTGTGTCGTCTCTGTGAGGGCAGTAACATCTCCAGCACACCTCATTCTGTGAAAAAACACAAAGCTGAGTATTAGCTAAGCATAGACAGATAATAATAATAGTTCATTTATGGAGCATCTTTCATACATAAAATGCAGCTCAAAGTGGATTTAATGCCCTTAACAATTGTGTGTACCTCATCCCATTTCTGCTTTGCACTATATAGTACTGTACATTAGTACACTGCATAGTATTGTATATTATATGGTAACTCAGAACATTGTACATATGTCTATACCGAACACTGTGACCTCATTTTCTTCTTCTAAATTACATGCTATACTATGTTATTTGATACTATCTTGTCTAGCACAGTCTCTGGAGCGTAACAGTAAGAAGCATTTTGTATGAAAGTATTCTGTACTTCTGTATGACAACTATTAAAGAAACTTGAGAAACTTGTATTGAGCTGTACTGTACTGTACCCATTCTGCAATCTGTTTACATCAGGGTCCCCCATGCGAGTTCTCTCTCTCTCTCTTGGATCAAATAACAAACTCAGCAAGGCCAACGGCTTCTCTGTTACAGTGGGTGACAATATTGTCACAAGGAAAGATGAAATTACCTACCTGGGTTCCATCCTAGAGGCAAATCTTTCCTGTGACAAAATGGCAACCAATGTAATAAAAAAAAGTCAACCAACGAACAAGATTCTTGTACCGGATCTCCTCTCTGGTAAACAAGAATACCCTGAAGACTCTGGCAGGAGCACTCATTCAAGGGTACTACGACTATGCTTGCACCTCATGGCACCAAAGCACCTCAAAAGCGCTAAAAACTAAATTACAAACATCACAAAACAAACTGGTCAGACTACTGCTTGACCTTACTCCTAGAACCCACCTCACCCCTGCCCACTTTGACTACCTAGGATGGCTTAGAGTAGACGACAGAGTACAGCAACTTGCAATGGGCCTGGTCTACAAGATACTGTACACTACACCACTAAGATACCCATGTACATGTCAAAATACTTCCCAAAGGTCAGTGAATACCACGACCACAACACCAGAGGGAGTTCCACAAATCATGTTCAACCCAGATTCGGCTCAAACAAGGGACTAAACACGTTTCGCAATTATTAAAATGATAATACTTTTATTAATATTAATTAGGCTACTGCTGGCCATTCATCAAGCGAGACATTGCTGATTGTTTATGTATTTTATAAGACAAGACTACAGCAGCCGTGTATCTTGGATGTAATGATTGATTGATTGATTGATTGATTGATTGATTGATTGATTTAAAGAAAATTAACAGATTGCAGAATGGGTACAATACAGTACAGCTCAATAAACACAATTGTTAAAGGGATGCAGACAAGAGAAAGACTTTCGTCTTGTTTACATCAGGGTCCCCCATTTTCAATTCATCATAACATGACATACATGACATACAGATACAGTACTGCTACATCTATACATTTATGACATACCAGATTTACAAATACAGTACTGTTTGTGATACAAAAAGAGTCTAAAAAAGAGAGTATATGATAACGTTAGCACACTGTCGATGGCTCATTGATTTAACTGTAGCTAGCAAGCCAAGTTACTATGGGGGACCTTGATGTAAACAAGACAAAAGTCTTTCTCTGGTCTGCATCCCCTTAACAATTGTGTATATTGAGCTGTACTGTATTGTACCCATTCTGCAAGTTTTCATTCATTTGTTCATTCACTTACCGATCTTTGTGCAGCTTCTTAGTTCAAGTGTCGAACGAAGTTGGACGTTGCATCTCCATCTGTGATCCTCGAACCGCACGTTTTGCATACTGCGATTCGTTTTTTGTTTATCACCGCATAGTTTTTATAACGAAACGCAACAATCCTGGGTAGCATTTTACATTTCGCCGTTCTGAATGAGTGAACTCAGCTGTAACATTACTCCTGACTGTGGATCGCTCGTGCTATTGCGCAACGTGATTGGTTGTTTCAAAACAAAGTGGATCTGGGAAATGAAGTGTGGATTCGCGCAAAATGAATTAATATATATATACATTTAATAACGTAAATTTTTTATCATTGGGCATGGGGGGAGGTATCAAGTCTTTTCAAGTCAAGTGAAGTTGCGTAGCAACAACAGACAAGAAGTTGACTCGAGAATAATTCATGTACAAATACCGATATGCCCTACTTTGTTTACTTGTTTATTGCACAATATCGCTCTATTGGTTGGATTCTTATTATATTTTATTACTATTGTATTATGCACATCGTTGCGGGCAATTTCATTTTATAAATAATAAAAAAAATATATATTAGACACGCTGGGATTCAAACCCCGGGCGTCGGCTTGAAAGGAATGGGCATAAACCATTAGACCACAGTACTAGACAAAATATATCCATTATATATCCCTTATAAACAGAGCCCACCTGGCACCTCCACTAGCAATCTACACAAAATATACACATTGACTGCTCCATTCGACAGGTTTTAACTGGTTAATTATTTTATTCAGCAACATTGCTTTAGACATATGGTATGGTATTTATTTTAGACAACAAAACGTATACAGATCGTTATACAGTATACTGTGTAGGACGTTGTAGCGTCCGTCTAATGACTTTGCGCCTCCTGGCGGCATAAAATAGAACAGCGGCCTGGGTTCCTAATTCATTTCAACGACGTGATATCACCGTGCGCGCGTCGCGGCAAAGCTCCCATGAATACTAAAAGCTTCATCTGTAAGTCAGGCTTAGTAGCCTCTCCAACTAGAACGGTGTCACATGAATCAACAGCACCTCTCATAGCATCCTTCCCACACTCATCCTCCAATTCGTTCGTGGCCTCAGCCACCGTACAGGCTGGGAAGACCTTGAGACACTGCGCTGCCATATCATCTCCTGCCACATGCTTCTCCGGCACGCATGTCAACTCTGGTTTCACCACCGGGCCTAACACAAAGGCACAATCAAGAGAATCATTATGCAGAGGTACATCCACAGTGTGCTTTCCAAAATTCTCAACAGGTACACATTTTAATTCAACAAAGAATGTGTCTCTAAGTGTAATGTCCCAAGTCGAAGTATCAACAACATCACTTTTGTCCTTTGACATTTCCTGTGCCACAGCACACACAGGGAACACTCCTGGATGTTTCTGTGCCAGCTCATTAGGGACCTCAGAAACCACAGGAATGGGAGTTACAACCGGAGTAGCCAACACTTTGTCACCAGCCAAATCATTCCCTAGAATGAAGGACACCCCCTTTATGGGAATGTGAGAACATACCCCCACAACAACATTGCCTGATACTAAGGGAGAATTGAGCGTGACCTCATGCAAAGGTGCATCCACAAATCCATCCCCAAAGCCCCGAACAACGACACCGGAATGCAAAGAAGAGTTTTCTGAAAACGGCAAAACCCCCTCCAGAATGAGGGACTGAAAAGCACTGGTATCTCTCCAAATTGTTATAGCCTGTTTGGACTCTAGTGCATTAGTCGGGGAAACAAATCCATCCATCATAAACCTTGAGGAACCCTCAAGCTCTTTGTCCACACGTTTGATACTTCCCCCATCACCATCTAACGTTGGCATAGGCATTCTGCATATGGTTTCTACCAGAGCCACGGTTCTGACATTTTTCTGCTCAAGCACCGGGCACCCAGCAACGATATGACCAGGTTCTTTACAGTAGAAACAGATAATCCCTTCTGGGAATGCACCAGCAGAACCACCCCGCCTAGGAGGTGAAGTTAACTGACCAGCAGACACAGGTTTTGGGAAACGGCCCCCCTGAACAGGACGCCTATCCCTGGACTCAACACGGTAGTCCTCCAAAAACACGAACTTGTGTGTCAACACAAACTCATCAGCGAAGACAGCGGCGTCGCCTATCTTCGATACCTTACGCTCATTTAGATGTGTGGAAACGTTATCAGGAACACATCTTTTAAATTCCTCTAGGAGAACCAACTGTCTAAGCTGCTCCCTTGACTCTGCTTTTTGCGAGGTGCACCACCGGTCAAACAGGTTCTCCTTCTCTTTTCCGAATTCAACATACGACTGTCCCTCCGACCTGCGATAGCCTCTAAAACGCTGACGATAGGCCTCGGGAACCAACTCATAAGCCCTCAATATGGAAGCTTTAACAAGCTCATAATCAGCGCTTTGTTCAAGGAACAGAGCAGTATAGGCTTCTTGTGCCCTACCAACTAAAACACATTGTAGCAGCAGTGTCCAGGCGGTATCAGGCCACTTCAATGTGGTTGCCACCCGTTCAAAAAGGGGAAAATATCTTTCCACGTCTTTCTCAAAAAATGGAGGCACCATCCTAATATTCCTGCCTACATCAAAACCGGAACGTGACTCTGAATGCAGAGCACCCGCCTGTAAGGCAGCATGCTTAAACTCAAGCTCCTTCTGCGCACGCTCGTGCTCCAGCAACATTTGTCTCTCCTTAAGCTCCCGCTCCTCTTTCCTCTCTTTAAGCTCACGCTCCTCTCTCCTCTCTCTCTCCTTAAGCTCACGCTCCTCTCTCCTCTCCTCACGCTCTCGCTCTAGCTGCCTTTCCTTAAACTCCAACTCCCTAATCCTCCACTCACCCTCTGCACCAGGTAATAGCGGAGACGCGTCAGACAAAGGAGGCTCCTCCACCCTCTCCTCAAGCACCTGCTCTCTAATGAGTAACACCCTTAAAGCACTCAAGGCAGTTGGCTTCAAACGTTTCTCACTTGCAGTAAGCTCTACCCTGTAGTGTACAGCAAGTTCTAGAAGTTGTTCTTTGGAAAACTTCTCCAACATGTCATGAGACGGGCGATCAACAAAGTCCTTGATGGAAGCCATCGTTACTGTACCAGTCACCACAAGCTACTCACTTTACCTTACAGTCACGAAGAACCACTAACGAACCACGAAGAACCACTAAAGAACCACTGAAGACCCCCTAACGAACCACTGAAGAACCACGAAGAATCACTGAAGAACCATGAAGAACCACTGAAGAACCACTGAAGAATGCTAATGCCAATAATAACAACCAGAAGGGAACGCGGTGGAAATGTGAGCTCTACGGAGCGCACCTTTCTAGTTTGCAAAAAAAATAAACAAAATAAAAATAAAAATAAAACACAACCACCCTGAAATAAATAGACGTGTCATACACGCAGGAATTCAGGTGCTATCAGGTATGCTCACCAAACAAACAAACAAAATAAATTCAACAAACAAATCCAAACAGGTGCGCCTTCTAACCTGATATGACTACATATGCTTCTACATCTAAACTGCAGTCAAAACCGGCCCACCACATGTCTACCCTAAGAAACACTAAATCAGGCCCTACCACACTACCTGTGTTTTCTGGCCCCCTAATCTACCTACCCTTAAACTAATGCCCTGTAGACCTAACCATCTTCAACCACACCTGCTACCAGTCAAAGATCATACTTGACCATCTACCCGTCCAGTACATGATACGGTACCAGACAAGTAGATGGTGCTAATCCCTTCCCTGACTGCCCCAGGAGTATGTGGTGCACAGGAAGCTAACCAACAACCAGAAAATACTGTTCCTATCTACATGTGGTGCCCACTAAACTATATATTTTAAAAGCATAAGTAGTCACATCAAATTACAAACAAATAAGGCACCTGTTTGATGAAACGGCTCAAGCCCCCACGTTACACAATATGTAACGAACACCACCCAAACCATAACACCATGACACCCCGTGTAACACAAAAAAAACCACCAAACAAATTTCTAGGTGTAAATATCCTGGACGAGCGCCCAACTGTTACGACCCTGGCTCAAAGGCCCGCAACCTATGTGCAAACCAACACCAAAACCCCGTGCTCAACTCAAAATGCTACTCTATTAAGGAATTACTGGTGTAAACTAAAGTACAAGGACAGAAGACCGTGCTAGCTATCTGTTACCCAACACTTCTCTAAACCACAGACAGTGCATGTGTGTTACCAGGGCTGGTTTTAAAGCTGCCAGCAGGTAACCAATCAGCACCAATTAGCTAATTGGCAGCCCTCACCTGCATGCCCCGTGACACAGGAGTGATCAGGCCTGCATGCACAGTGACACAGGAGTGATCAGGCTCCTGGTACATAACAGTCCTACAGTCCAGCTGTGTTGCTGGAGGGTAACCCCATCCAGCCGCAGCAAGGAGGATTGTAGTTGGAAAGCATGTCAGCGGCGTGAGCTCCTAATACGAAAAAACGTTGAAGGTCGGAATGATCCAGACACTCCGGTAACGAAGACAATATCGCCGTATTTTCTCGAAAATAGTGAGAGAGAAAATAAAGATATGATGTCAACGTATCTCCTTGTTCTTCTGTTTTCCTTTCCTCAGACTAAATATTTTTCTTCACGTCAAGTGGGCATGTGAGCAGCACTTAGCTTGTGATGAAATTTGAGAAGGAGATGAGTGTGTGGCCCCACCCCTGCTTATGTAGGTAAGCGGATGGGGGTGTGGCCAGATGAATGCTGGCATGTAAAGGTACATGGTGGAATTTTTTATTCAGTGTATATACGCTGAAGCGAGATATATGCAGACAGACAGGTGCTGAGCAAGCCACAACGACATAGAACTTAGGTACAGGCACCAACATCACCATTCTAGGTTTAATAGAATAAAAGTTATGAAGCGTAATTCGAAATAAATACAGAAATTGCAGCCATCTTTGATTTTTGCCATACCAGAATATTCAAAACATTAATATTTGAACTCCAGTTGATTCCTCACACAGTATTAACTTAAAATAGCAATACAACATTATATTACACAGCAATTGTGTGAACATTAAGACGTTTTTAAAGAATTCATGATTTCGATTGTGGCCATTTTGGATACGTTTTTATAAAATTCAACTGGTTCCTTGACACTCAAGCCAAAATTGTTCTATAGATCCTTATCTTCAAATTAGAAGTGGAAACGAAACTTTTGCATATACATTTAAATGAGTGTCCAGGCACCCCACTATCAGAAAAGTGTGTGGTTTTCTGGTCAGCAGGAGATGTGCATCTCTGGCAGCTTATGGTCAGTGGCATTGTTCGTCAAATAGTGTTGAACTTGAGTGTTACACCCTGAGTGCATAGTAAAATAGACATATTAGCATGGTAGGTAGTAGTATACGGATAGTAACATAGTACATAGTAGTAAGGTACTAGTAAAAGACAGTTATTTATATATATATTATATTGTAGAAATCATCGGAATAGAGAAACGCACAATTTCTATCAGTTTACAACACAAAGCCGTGTGTCATTTATTTCGCAGTAGCACAAGAGGCAACTGTCATAACTATGCCGTGCTAGCTTCTGACAGCTTGTAGTAATCAAACATTTATCAATGAAACCCCACACAGGGCGTCTCCTCTCAGCCCAACACAAAACCAACCTCCTTAAAGTGACAGTGCCCCATCAACACATCAAAACAATACCATGGGGAATTATGTCTCTATAGAACCCACTACAATATAAATATTATATTTATTAAGAAGGTTATTTATTTATTTGCATCTCAGATATAGATTGAGGAGGTGTGTTTCTATATGGGTGACATGTCCCCATACACAGGGCATACGAGGGCATTCGCATGCAGTCACCAGCTCTCCACCCAATCCAATGCCTATATGGGAGATTTCCCACGACTTGTTAAGACGGCACTCTCTTACGTTAAGACAGCACTCTCTTACGCCACCATCGCCAAAACACCAAAAGAGCATCAAATCACTGACCTCTAGGACCATCATTCAGGTCATAGTACCAGTTCGATTAGATTACATTTAAATGTATTGTCATCATACAGCATAAGTACATTACAATGAAAATAAGTGGGGCATCCAACCCCACTGCAAATGTAACAGTAAAGTGCAATAGTAATATTAATATAGTGATTAAGCTGGGTATAAGATATATACATTTGTTCTACTGAGTATAATGCTAATCACATGTATGTACAGAGTTGTAATATATTTAAATGTTTCAAAAATGTTATGTACCCCAGTTGCTATTGCATGCACATATTTGTGTTTTATTACACATATATGTACATACATACCAACTATTCGCCTGTTTTATTCTCCACCCATCCATAGCAACACTATTATCACCGACATCCAAGAAGGGGGATCCCCCCTTGAACGGCCCTTCTAAGGTTTCTCTCCTCCACATAGCCTGTGGTGCTTTTTTCCTATTGCTATAGGTTTTTCCTTACCTTCGCTGGGGTATGTCTGGGAGTGTTGCATTTATTACTTTACATTTATTTTGGATTTCATGGTGGTGTTATGGTTTGTAACCGACCCCAATCGCACAACACAAGACAGGTATGAGAGTAAGCCAAGAACTGGGCATTTATTGAAAACAACAGAAAACGGCACTGTCCCTTTAAGGGAGAACACAAATTACAGGAAAACAAGAATTGGGAAAATAGGCACAGTGCCTTTAAGAGGCGAGCTGGCTAAGGGGAAGGCTAAGGGAAAGGCTAACGGACAGGGCCAGGGCAAGGGACAGGGCAGGAACAGGGAGGACTAGGAGGACTGGACAGGAAGACTAGGAGGACTAGGAGGACTGGACAGGGAGGACTAGGAGGACTAGAGAGGACTGGACAGGGAGGACTAGGAGGACTAGGAGGACTGGACAGGGAGGACTAGGAGGACTAGAGAGGACTGGACCGGGAGGACTAGGAGGACTAGAAGGACTGGACAGGGAGGACTAGGAGGACTAGATAGGGGAAACAGGGACAGAGAAAACAGGGTTCGGGCCTTGGAAACAGGGCGAGGGTCAGAGCTGCTTACAGGGATGGAGTAGGAGCGCGCAGGCTAGACGTCTGGAGGAGAGCGCGCCGGCTCGGAGAGCGCATCTGGCGCGGGGTCTGAGTGGTGCGCGTCTGCTTGGAGAACGCGCCGGTTCGAAGAGCGCATCTGGCGCGGAGGTCTGGAGTGCGTCTGGATGCGCGTCTGGATGCGCGTCTGGAGTGAAGAGCGCGTCTGGCGCGGAGTCTGGAGTGAAGAGCGCGTCTGGTGCGGAGTCTGGAGTGCGTCTGGATGCGCGTCTGGATGCGCGTCTGGAGTGAAGAGCGCGTCTGGCGTGGAGTCTGGATGCGCGTCTGGAGTGAAGAGCGCGTCTGGCGCGGAGTCTGGAGTGGAACACTGGAATACCTCCCGTAGAGTATTAGAGAGCGCAGTACTGTGTCCCACTCCAGGCAAACGGCGACAGGTGGCGAAGGCTTGCACCTCGTCTAACGCCGGAGATGGAACAGCATTCAGACAGATAGGGAAACTCCCGTAGGAGCTTACAGATTGAGAACCTCCCGTAGGAGTTTGCTGATAGAGATATGATACGGAACGACCCGACCAGGACTGAGGGGGAAATCGAGGTATTTAAAGCCCACTGGGGCGCTAATTACAACACACAACAGGTGCGTGATGGAAATTGATAATTGACTAGAAGTGTGTGTTCGGCACGGACCAATCAAACACATAATGACAGATAGTCCAAGGGTGTGGAATGCTGAAGAGCAGACGATACTAAACGAACGCGAGGGTGGGGGCTGGAGAGGTGAGGAGACAGGAATTAAAGGTCCAGGGAAGAGACGAACCTCACAGTACTCCCCCCTCCACGGGAGCCACCGGGCGACCCAAAAATACAGACAGAGTGGCAAGGGAACAAAACAAGGCAACAAACAAAAAACTGGGCCATGCTAGCGGGGAAGCTACACCAAAAGCGGGGCTAGCAGAGGGACAGGGTAGCTCAGGGGTAACTCGAGGAGCTGAGGGGTAACCAGAGGAGCTGAGGGGTAACTAGAGGAGCTGAGGGGTAACTAGAGGAGCTGAGGGGTAACTAGAGGAGCTGAGGGGTAACTAGAGGAGCTGAGGGGTAACCAGAGGAGCTGAGGGGTAACTAGAGGAGCTGAGGGGTAACTAGAGGGCAAAGATAGCCACAGGGCCTAAGCTAGCTGTAATGCTACATTAACATAGAGGCTGCGCTAGCTGCCGGAGCCAGGCTAGCAGACAGGGCTGGAACAGGGGCACTGGAGAGGGGAAACAGGGAAGGGGCTAGCAGAGGGAAAGGGTAGCTGCCAGGGCACTGATAGCTACAGGGCCTATGCTAGCTGTACTGCCACATTAACATAGAGGCTGCGCTAGCTGCCGGAGCTAGGCTGGCAGACAGGGCTGGACCAGCATGAGAGAACAAGCTAGCTGGAAGGACAGTCCCAGCTGTGGGGAACTGACCTTGCTAGCTGAAGGGGCAGTCCTAGCAGTGGGGAAAACTGACCTTGCTAGCTGAAGGGGCAGTCCTAGCAGTGGGGAAACTGACCTTGCTAGCTGAAGGGGCAGTCCTAGCAGTGGGAGAAAACTGACCTTGCTAGCTGAAGGGGCAGTCCTAGCAGTGGGGAAACTGACCTTGCTAGCTGAAAGGGCAGTCCTAGCAGTGGGGAAAGTGACCTTGCTAGCTGAAGGGGCAGTCCTAGCAGTGGGAGAAACTGACCTTGCTAGCTGAAGGGGCAGTCCTAGCAGTGGGAGAACACTGACCTTGCTAGCTGAAGGGGCAGTCCTAGCAGTGGGGAAAACTGACCTTGCTAGCTGAAGGGGCAGTCCTAGCAGTGGGAGAAAACTGACCTTGCTAGCTGAAGGGGCAGTCCTAGCAGTGGGAGAAAACTGGAAAACTGACCTTGCTAGCTGAAGGGGCAGTCCTAGCAGTGGGAGAAAACTGACCTTGCTAGCTGAAGGGGCAGTCCTAGCAGTGGGAGAAAACTGACCTTGCTAGCTGAAGGGGCAGTCCTAGCAGTGGGGAAACTGACCTTGCTAGCTGAAGGGGCAGTCCTAGCAGTGAGAGAAAACTGACCTTGCTAGCTGAAGGGGCAGTCCTAGCAGTGGGAGAAAACTGACCTCGCTAGCTGAAAGGGCAGTCCTAGCAGTGGGGAAACTGACCTTGCTAGCTGAAAGGGCAGTCCTAGCAGTGGGGGAGCTACACAAAAAGTGGAGGCCATGCAGAGAGACCGGGTTAGCTGCCTGGGCAGGGCTAGCTACAGGGCCTATGCTAGCTGCAAGGGCTGCATTAACATAGAGGCTGTGCTAACAGCCGGGGCAAAGCTAGCAGACTGGGGCCATGCTGGTAGTAGAGGCCTAACAAGCTGCAGGGGAGCTAACGAGGCTAACAGGGAAGCAAACAGGGGAGTCAACAGGCTAACAGGGGAGCTAACAGGGAAGCTAACAGGGGAGTTAACAGGGGAGACTAACAGGGGAAACTAACAAAGGCTAACAGGGGAGACTAACAGGGAAGCTAACAGGGGAGCTAACAGGGGAACTAACAAGCTAACAGGGGAGCTAACAAGGCTAACTAGAGGGTAAAAAAAGAAAAAAGGCAAACTCAACATACACTGTCTGTACTGGCTGGGGTCGTCGACTGGTCGGGTCGTACTGTTATGGTTTGTAACCGACCCCAATCGCACAACACAAGACAGGTATGAGAGTAAGCCAAGAACTGGGCATTTATTGAAAACAACAGAAAACGGCACTGTCCCTTTAAGGGAGAACACAAATTACAGGAAAACAAGAATTGGGAAAATAGGCACAGTGCCTTTAAGAGGCGAGCTGGCTAAGGGGAAGGCTAAGGGAAAGGCTAACGGACAGGGCCAGGGCAAGGGACAGGGCAGGAACAGGGAGGACTAGGAGGACTGGACAGGAAGACTAGGAGGACTAGGAGGACTGGACAGGGAGGACTAGGAGGACTAGAGAGGACTGGACAGGGAGGACTAGGAGGACTAGGAGGACTGGACAGGGAGGACTAGGAGGACTAGAGAGGACTGGACCAGGAGGACTAGGAGGACTAGAAGGACTGGACAGGGAGGACTAGGAGGACTAGAAAGGGGAAACAGGGACAGAGAAAACAGGGTTCGGGCCTTGGAAACAGGGCAAGGGTCAGAGCTGCTTACAGGGATGGAGTAGGAGCGCGCAGGCTAGACGTCTGGAGGAGAGCGCGCCGGCTCGGAGAGCGCATCTGGCGCGGGGTCTGAGTGGTGCGCGTCTGCTTGGAGAACGCGCCGGTTCGAAGAGCGCATCTGGCGCGGAGGTCTGGAGTGCGTCTGGAGTGAAGAGCGCGTCTGGCGCGGAGTCTGGAGTGAAGAGCGCGTCTGGCGCGGAGTCTGGAGTGCGTCTGGATGCGCGTCTGGATGCGCGTCTGGAGTGAAGAGCGCGTCTGGCGCGGAGTCTGGATGCGCGTCTGGAGTGAAGAGCGCGTCTGGCGCGGAGTCTGGAGTGGAACACTGGAATACCTCCCGTAGAGTATTAGAGAGCGCAGTACTGTGTCCCACTCCAGGCAAACGGCGACAGGTGGCGAAGGCTTGCACCTCGTCTAACGCCGGAGATGGAACAGCATTCAGACAGATAGGGAAACTCCCGTAGGAGCTTACAGATTGAGAACCTCCCGTAGGAGTTTGCTGATAGAGATATGATACGGAACGACCCGACCAGGACTGAGGGGGAAATCGAGGTATTTAAAGCCCACTGGGGCGCTAATTAGAACACACAACAGGTGCGTGATGGAAATTGATAATTGACTAGAAGTGTGTGTTCGGCACGGACCAATCAAACACATAATGACAGATAGTCCAAGGGTGTGGGCTGCTGAAGAGCAGACGAGACTAAACGAACGCGAGGGTGGGGGCTGGAGAGGTGAGGAGACAGGAATTAAAGGTCCAGGGAAGAGGCGAACCTCACAGGTGGGTTTTTTGTTCTTTATTTATTGGGATGTTTCTTCTTGAATAGTTTAAAGAAGACTTGTCCGGCCCATGGGGACATTAACTTGTGATTTCGGGCTTTACAAATCAATTTGATTTGATTTAATATGCATTTATATGTCCAGTGATACAGGTATAAAGACACTATGGTCAGGCACTCTACTACAGATATTACATTACATTACACAAACTAAAAACAGATATTACATTACATTACACAAACTAAAAACAGATATTACATTACATTACACAAACTAAAAACAGATATTACATTACATTACACAAACTAAAAACAGATATTGTCTGAATTACTAGAAGAAAGAAATGCACCATTTTTGGCTGATAGTAATTTATTAATTTCTTAGGATTTCTTTTGGTCTAATAAATGTTTAAGGTTCTTAGATGGATCCCTGGTGCCTCCTCCTCCTCCTCCCCCTCCTCCTCGTCCTCTTCCTCATCTTCCTCCTCCTCCTCCTCCTACTCTTCCTCATCTTCCTCATCATCTTCCTCATCTTCCTCCTCCTCCTCCTCCTCTTCCTCATCTTCATCCTCCTCATCCTAATCCTCCTCCTCCTACTCTTCCTCCTGCTCCTCGTTCTCCTCCTCTTGCTCATGTTCCTACTCTTCCTCATCTTCCTACTCCTCCTCCTGCTCCTGCTCATACTCTTCCTCATCTTTCTCCTCCTCCTCCTCCTCATCCTGCTCCTCCTCATCATCCTCCTCATCCTCCTCTTCCTCCTCCTCATCTTCCTCCTCCTCCTCCTGCTCATCATCCTCATTCTCCTCCTCCTCCTCCTCCTCCTCCTCCTCCTCCTCCTCCTCCTCCTCCACGGGGAGCAGCGTACTGGCTCATGTTAGGCAGGCCATGCATTATGCAGCAGCTTAGGCCCCAGCGCTGGATCTTCATGTCCTCGGCTACAGTCCACTTGTCGCTGCTCTGGTCGTAGCGCTCCACCTCGTTGTAGATGGTGATGGAGCCATTGAAGCCATTGTAGCCTCCGACCACGAAGAGCAGGTCGTCCAGCCTGCGATGCCAAAGCTCCAGCGGGGGGTGAGCATGTCGGGCAGGGCGCTCCAGGAGTCAGTCAAGGGGCTGTAGGCCTCCACGCTACGCAGGGCGTGTCCATCGTCCCACCCTCCCACCTGAGGGCAGGACACATGAGAGGAATGTTTTATTGTGTGGCTCAGGCAGGCAGACACTGTATTAATCCATTTAGGGAAATGAGGGCATCACAGCAGCATTGCAAGTCAAATGATACATATCTATAAAAATATCTAGTATAAAGCATTTGTCTCTGTGTGCACCTACCGCATAGACTTGTGCTCCGTATGCAGCGACTCCCAGTCCCCAACGCATGCTGCTCATGGGGGCGATCAGAGTCCACTGGTCGGTGTCTGGGCTGTAGCACTCAGCTGTGAGCAGACCCAGGCCACCACAGATGTAAACCTGTAATAAGAAAGAATATTCTAATTTAGTTTATATATTCCATTTGATTTCATTCTACTTTAATTGTCTGTTAATGTTGATGCACCAAAGGACCCAGACACATCTTTTGTATGTGCAAGCTTATTTGGCAATAAAGACATTTATGATTTCTGATCTAACGTTCCTTGGGTTCATCTACCACCCTGTGTCCCTCAGTTCCACCCACCTTGCCCTGGAGAGCTGCTGCCCCGGCGTCACACCTGTGCTCCAGCATGGGTGAGATCACTGTCCACTGGTTGGTTTCAGGCTCGTAGCGCTCGGCGGTGTTCAGTACCACGCCTCCGTCTTCCCCTCCCATGGCATAGATACAGCCGTCCAACACGACCACGCTGAGTCCACTGCGGCGTGAGTGCATGGGAGCCGCCTGCAGCCAGCTGTGAGTGACGGGGTTGAACCTGCGCACACTGCTGAGAGCCCATCTGGCGTCCCATCCGCCGACGCAGTAGACCAGACCGTGGAGATAAGCGGTGCCGTGGCACCACTGGGGACTCTCCCCCTCAACACTCACGTCCATCCATCCACCGGCTCGGATATCGTAAGCCTCCATGGTCAGGATGCCACCACCACCTCCGATGGCCAATAGGACCTCCTGGGGCAGGCGTGGACGCATCAGGGGGTTTGGGAGCCTGTCGGAGCCAGGGGGGTTCAGGACGCTGAGGATGAGGGGCCTGCAGTCGTGGCTGTCCCTCACCACAGGGTTGTTCTGGACGTTGCTCCTGAAGTAGTCAGGCCTCATCAAGCCCATGCGAACCTGGGAAGAGACAAGCAGACAGCGGGTACAACTTAGACATCGGTTGTAGACGGTTTCTGTTGCTAGGGAACAGTTTGGACCCAAATGTTTGACAACCACTGTACTAGGGAATCTAGTGTTGTTTTAATGTAATGCACAGTAATAATTTTTTTTTTTTTTTATAAATGTTTTTCTTTTCTTTTCTTTTCTTTTCATACATAAAACAGAACATAACAGTACAATAATAATAATAACAATGACAACAGCGATGACAACAATAATAACAGTAACATGAATCATAATGACCTTGACAAGAGACAGACAAACAAGAAAAAGTAAAATAATAAAAATTAAATTAAAAATAAATGTGGCTCAGGCACTAGCAACCATGTTTGCGTATCCGTAATACAATTAGTTACCTTGGGCAGCAGCAAAGGGATGTGTGTTTTACGCTCCTCACGGGAGTGGTCGATCCAACGGAGGACGGCCTCGAACACCGTCTCCTCGCTCTTCACGTTCAGGTCATCCCTCTCGATGATGTCCACCAGTTGCTGCGGGGACAGCTCCACAATCTCCTGTGAGACGCGCAGCATCTCCTCAAAGTGGCACAAGATGAAGAGATGGGCCTTGCGCCTCAGGTCAGGGCAGTTGTAGATGTCCGTGAACCTCCAGATGCCGACACAGTTTTCCAGAGACAGCTGGCCTTCTACGAAGTCAGAGCACGCTCCTACTATGCCAGTGACGTGAAGCTGGTCTGCAGCCACCAGAAGCTCTTCCACGTTCTCTGCTGTCACCAGCACAAAGCGTGTGTAGGAGTACTCTATGATGAGCTGCATCATACCCGGGGACACCCCAGGGATACTGTAGACTTCTTTCTCTGAGTCGCTCCAGCGAGTGAAGAGGGCTCTGTGGGACGCAGAGTATAGAGATATCTGATGAGTAAACAGTAAGCAACATTCTGTCCTGTGTAGTCATATATTTTCACTGTAGAAGTATAGGGTATTAGCACAGTAGAAGTAAAGTATCTTTTTACAGTAGAAGTACAGTATAGTATCTGTTTACAGTATAAGTGCAGTATAGTATATTTGACAGTAGAAGTACAGTATAGTATCTGTTTACAGTATAAGTGCAGTATAGTATATTTTACAGTAGAAGTACAGTATCTAATAGTAGCTAACCTGAACCAAGCTAACCTAAACCAAGCTAAGCTGAAGCAAGCTAACCTGAACCAAGCTAACCTGAACCAAGCTAAACTTACCTGAAATAGTTGCTGCAGTCACACAGGAGGGCCTTGTGGGCATTCAACTCAGTGATGTTGACTTTAATAACCACATCACAGAACCTTCCCTCTAGACTCAGCTCATTAAGGATTGTACAAGACATTGTTTCCTTTTCCATGTGGGGATTTTAAATTGTATCTACAGAATATATTCAAGCTTACAGACAAATAGCCGGAAACAACAAGTGAGATCTTCACTTGTCTTCTGAGATCTGAGATATTCTGAGAGAATTGTTGAATATACTGTACACAAATGTTCTAGAATGTTTGATTATGACATCATATTGTGCCATCACAAATGTTCTAGAATGTTCTATTATGACATCATACGGTGCCATCACGAATGTTCTAGAATGTTTGATTATGACATCATACTGTGACATCACAAATGTTCTAGAATGTTCTATTATGACATCATACTGTGACAGCCAGTGATGGGAATAACGGCGGTAGTTTTTTCAGTAACAAGTAATCTACTCTTCCAATCTTAATAACGCCCTTACCGTTACTGCCAAAAAATGCGGTGCGTTACTATGATTGAAGCTGTTTTTTTCATCAGACAGATCTCTGCGCTGAGAAGCAATACTTTTTTTCCTTGGTTAGTGGGCAGTGCGCGATTGGCTGAGGTTGAGTAAAATGTCATGGTAAGCCAATCAGAGGTAGAGGTGGGCGGGTGTTCGAAAGAATCCAGAGTCTGACACACAGCGACAACACAAGCGACTCAGTCAACGACAGACCGCGGTTCTGTGTATGTTTTGATAGTTTGTTTGGCAAGCCCAAATAATCCAAAACTAATCCAACAAACAACACAAGCGAGCAGTCAACGACAGTCCATGAGCATTTTTTGTTCACTCTTGTGTTAGTTGTGTTGCAGCGCAGGGCACTACAGTAGTGGAGGCTACAGCCTTATCAACAGTGCTGCACTTCCTGGTTTAATAGCACAGTCTTCAGGTGCTCAGAGATATATATATCTGTATGTCATGCATGTCTTAACACTAGAACAGCCATGGAGAAAATGTCACTGATTCCCGCGGAAGGGGTCAGATGACCCCACAGCTTATATGAGAAATATGAGAAAAATAAACAGTGTAAACTATATAATTACCTCTTAACACTTTAACTGCCACACACGAGATATCTCGAGTTTATTTTTATGTGGTTGAAAGCCACTCACGAGATTTCTCTGATTTTTTTTATTTTTATTTTTTTAGCGATCTGAAATCATATTGCATCACGCTAGCCTACCCGAGTATACACGAGCACCGCCGGCGATCATATGTGGAAAAAAGCGCCCCCTATCGTCTCCCAGATGACATAAGGGATTTTGGAATGGACTCAATGAAAATGGATGGGGAAAAAAATCCGGTACTCCACATTTTCCAGTCCACTGATCCAGCCGGGGTTACCACAGTTCATTCTGGAGCCTCTGAGCCCCGCTGATCATGGAGTTCTACTGTATCGCGTTGGATCTATACACTTATCGATTTTTTCGAATGGTGATCAGGAATTGGAATATACCAGTTGGATACCATCTGATGTCAGGTAAGGAATCTATGTTATCAGTGTTAGGATAATCAGACTAATTTTGATGAAGTTATAAGCTGTTTTGTGAAATGGGCTCTTTCGGTTTCACTGTAAAAGTCCAAGAGGAAATCAACGCGGCGATTATCCGTGCGCGGCCCGAATGTGCTTGCGTGCACGTATAATATTGATCATCTAGTAGGCTTGGGCGGTATCGTTTTTTTCACACCGTCATACCTTGCTGACATAATACCCCGGTATACGGTATATGACAGTATGACTTTCATTTTCATCAGCGGGGGGGGGGGGGGGGCAACCCCCCTTCTGCTCCAGGTCCCTCACCACCTATCTGCTCGGAGATTTCAACATTCATGTTGACTCCACCAACTGCAACTTTGCCGCTGATTTCCTGTCGCTTCTGGACTGCCTCAGCATCACGCAGCATGTCCAGGGCCCCACCCACTCCAAAGGTCACACTCTGGATCTGGTCTGCTCCACCGGTAACCCCCCCTCCCACCTGCAGTGTCTAGACCTTGCGGTATCTGACCACCATGCCATTCTTTTCACTGTCCCTATCCCCCCGCCCAGGCAGCGCCCAACGCGCACCCTCACATTCAGGGACACCAAGTCAGTGTGTGCAGCAGCCCTATCTGACCTCATCACTACCCACATGGCCCCGGTTCCCTCCGATACCTCCCCGGACACCTTAGCGGCCTGTTACAATGCCGCCCTCTCCCTCAGCCTGGACTCTCTGGCGCCCCTCAGAAGCCGGAATGTGTCCTTTCCTCGCCCTGCCCCATGGTTTACCTCTGACCTCCGCTCTATGAAAAGAGTGGGTCGACGACTGGAGCGACTCTCCAGGCGATCTGGCCTCACCGTCCACCGTCTGGCCTTCGTCGACCACGTGAGGTCCTACAGAGAGGCTCTCTCCAAGACTAGGACCGCGTACTACTCCACCCTCATCACCTCACAGCAAAATAACCCCAGATCGCTTTTCTCAACCATAAATCGTCTCCTCCGCCCTCTCACTGCCTCCCACACTGATGCTCCTGACCTCTGCTCTAAGTTCCTGGACTTTTTCCAGGCTAAAGTGACTTCCATCCACCAACAACTCATGGTGCCCGCCCCCTCCCCTCCTCACTTACCCCTGACGCCGGACTACATGCTCCCAGCTGCATCCCTCCATCCCCAGTGCTCTCTCTCCTCCTTCTCCCCAGTGGATGTTCCGCTGGTCATGAAGCTGGTTACCAGAGCCAAAGCTTCCACCTGCTCCCTCGACCCCATGCCTACGGTACTGGTCAAGGCTTGCCTTCCTACCCTCTGCCCCATCATAACGGACATCATCAACTCCTCTCTGTCATCTGGAATAGTTCCCTCCTGTTTCAAAACCGCCTCCATCACTCCCATCCTAAAAAAGCCTGGTTTGGACCCTGAGGTGCTGGACAACTACCGGCCGATCTCCAACCTTCCTTTCCTAAGCAAAACCTTGGAAAGGGCAGTCGCCGCCCAGCTTCATCAACATCTGTCCAACCATGAGCTCTACGAACCCCTTCAGTCAGCCTACCGAGCACATCACAGCACAGAGACCGCCCTCATCAAGATCACTAATGACCTCCTCCTTGCTGCAGACTCCGGACACATCAGCCTCCTCATCCTTCTCGACCTCTCCGCTGCGTTCGACACAATATCCCACTCAGTCCTCCTCAAATGCCTCTCCGACAACCTAGGCATCACCGGTACAGCTCTGTCATGGTTTCATTCATATCTCACTAATAGATCTCAGTTTGTCAGCGTCGGCGGCTCATCCTCCCCCCCGGCCCCAGTCAACCACGGTGTCCCCCAGGGCTCTGTGCTGGGTCCCCTACTATTCACCATTTACATGCTCCCCCTCGGTCAGATTATACGTCACCACGGACTCGACTTCCACTGTTATGCTGATGATACTCAGCTCTACATCAGCACCTCACCATCCTCCCAGCTCCCCCCACAGTCTGTAGTCAACTGCCTCCACGCTATAAAAACCTGGATGGCAACCAAATTACTTAAACTCAACAGCAAAAAGACAGAGCTCATGGTTGTGGCCCCCAAGGCACTGCTCGGGAAGGTTGGAGATCTCCTCCTCCACGTTGACGGCTGTTCCATCTCCCTGTCTCTCGAAGTCCGTAACCTGGGCGTCACCCTTGACTCCACACTTTCATTTCACTCCCACATCAAATCTGTCAACAAGTCTGCCTTCTACCACGGAACATCTCCCGTCTCCGACCCTCACTCTCAGACTCTGTGGCTGAGACCCTGATCCACTCATTTGTCACCTCCCGGTTGGACTATTGTAATGGAGTCCTGTTCGGGGTACCCAGCAAAGCCCTGGACAGGCTCCAGTATGTCCAGAACTCAGCTGCCAGGGTTCTCACTCACACCAAGCCCTGGCAGCACATCACCCCCACCCTCATCCATCTCCACTGGCTTCCAGTCAGGTTCCGCATCACCTTCAAACTCCTGCTCCTCACCTACAAATCCCTCCATGCCCTCGCCCCCCGGTACCTGTCTGATCTCCTCCACCAGTACACTCCATCCCGGAACCTACGATCCTCTGATCTAGGTCTCCTCTCCATCCCTCGCACCAGGTTACGGACTTTTGGGGACAGAGCCTTCAGCGTGGCGTCCCCTACCCTCTGGAACTCT
This sequence comes from Notolepis coatsorum, assembly GCF_963971535.1. Classification (NCBI taxonomy): domain Eukaryota; kingdom Metazoa; phylum Chordata; class Actinopteri; order Aulopiformes; family Paralepididae; genus Notolepis; species Notolepis coatsorum. The sequence goes on from NC_140167.1 coordinate 148,572,181, forward strand.
CTCCCCCCCGAAATCCGCAACGCCCCAACCCTGGACACCTTCAAATCCGCTCTAAAAACACACCTCTTCACCAAGGCTTTCCCCATCAGTTAGTTTTAGATTAAATTAGGTCCATTATCCCCTACTTTCCCTCATCCCCTCTTCCCCCTCCCCCCCTACTTTCCTTGCCCTATTTTTGTCCTGATTGTAAAGCGACCTTGGGTTCTATGAAAGGCGCTATATAAATTTGATTTATTATTATTATTGTTACCAAGTAAACAAATCACGGTGCTACTATCGTTAGCTCTCAGAATGGTAGCCAGAAGCCTGCAGCATCTAGTGCTACTATCGTTAGCTCTCAGAATGGTAGCCAGTTAGCCTGCAGCACCGTAGTACTAGTAACGTTAGTATTGTGTATTCAAAAACGCACCGGACTGCGACGTAACGTTTTACCGTTTATTTGCTTGCTCCACCAGTTCACAACAACACACACCAACTCTCGTTACCACAACGCTTTACGGTATTTTCACAGCACTGTCGCAACATTACCGTAAAACGTGAACACCGGTGTGATCCACATACACAACAGTTAGCTCTCAGAATAGCCAGTTAGCCCGCAGCATCTAGTGCTACTATCGTTAGCTCTCAGAATGGTAGCCATTTAGCCTGCAGCACCGTAGTACTAGTAACGTTAGTATTGTGTATTCAAAAACGCACCGGACTGCGACGTAACGTTTTACCGTTTATTTGCTTGCTCCACCAACAACACACACAACGCTTTACGGTATTTTCACAGCACTGTCGCAACATTACCGTAAAACATGAACACCGTTGTGATTCACTCGCTCCACTAGTGAGGACTGTTCTCGGCTCTGCTGGCGCGTGTGTGCACTACACTCAAAACTCCGTTTCACTGTAATAGAAACTGAAGCGCATCTGTGATTTTGACGGTATTGATTTTCAATACCGTCGGGATTTCTAAATACCCTGGTATACCGTAATACAGCCTATCATCTAGCGTTTATTTGAAAACGATTCATAAAAAGGCCGACGAATATCAACGTTGTGGAATATTCCAGTAAAAGACGATTTTCATAGAATGGTCCAGAATGGGCTGTTGTTTATCTCAAAACGGGTGCTTTTCTAAATGCTCTGAAACGGAAATGACGCGATAAAAAACCAATCTGCCTTGACAGCACTGACTGGAAAATAGTCTTTGATAAGCGACGGGCAGATTAGACACATAGCCATAATTTAAAACATAGATTAGTAAGTAAGTAAGTAAGTAAGTAAGTATTTATAAAGCACCTTTCATACATGTCATGTAGCTCAAAGTGCTGTACACAAATATAGGCATATATAACGATAAAAGCAATAAAGTCACAGTGATCAGTTAAGATCAATGTTTAAAAAAAAATAATAATAATAATAATAATAATAATAACGTAAAAATGAAAATAACGTAAAAATGAAAACAGTCATTTGCTTACCAGTTTGGGAGAACAGGTCCGCACAAACATGTCCGCTCAGTAGCAACCGGAAGTGCACTAAACCAATGCACTTGTACGGTAGGTAGCAATGTTTAGCTCTTATAACGCTAGTGTAGTTACGTTTTTATCAGTGGTCAGAGTTGGGTCCACAGGACTTTTCCAAGTCCCATGGATCCATCAGTGGCCGTGTATTGTGTGCGTATGTACCCGTTCCCTCATGTGGTCAGTGGCCAGAGTTGGGTCCACAGGACTTATCCAAGCCCCATGGATCCATCAGTGGCCGCGTATTGTGTGCGTATGTACCCGTTCCCTCATCTAAAGAGTTGGGTCCACAAGACTTTTCCAAGCCTTACGGATCCATCAGTGGTCGTGTATTGTGTGCGTATGTACCCATTCCTTCATCTAAAAAGTTGGGTCCACAAGGCTTATCCTAGCCTCATGGATCCATCAGGTTTTTCCAAGCCATAACTATTTGTAAGCTAGACTGTATAGGTAAGTTTTTAATTTTCCTTTAAAAATGTGTATGGAGCTGGCGTTTCTGATGTGTGTTGGTAGTGTGTTCCATAGTTTTGGGGCATAGTTGGCAAATGCCATACTTCCTATCCTCTTTTGGTTTCTGGGCGTGTCTAGTAAACCTGTAGTGGATGACCGTAGCGTTCTTGAGGGCAGATAACTAACTAGGGAATTTGCTATGTATTTTGGGCCTTGCTCATTAAGAGCTTTATATGTTAGGAAAAGGACCTTAAAATCAATTCTATGAGTTATTGGAAGCCAGTGCAGAGTGGCTAGGACTGGAGTGATATGTTCTCTTCTCCTTGTATGAGTTAGTAATCGAGCTGCAGAGTTTTGGATAAGCTGAAGCTTCCCAATGGTTGCTTTGGGAAGACCAGTGAACAGTGCATTACAATAGTCAAGCCGACTTGATACAAAAGCATGAATAAGTGTCTCTGCATCCTTTTTATTTACGAAAGGTCTTACTTTCGCTATGTTTCTTAGGTGGAAGAATGACGTTTTCATGGCCTTATTTATATGAGACTTAAAGGTCAGGTCTGAGTCCAAGATGACACCTAGGCTTGTAACCTCAGGCTTTACATAGGATGACAGACTCTCCACATATCGGTGCATCCCTAGTCTCAACCCAAGCATGAAGTAGAATTGAATCAAATCATGTACACGAGCCATAATTCCTAAATGTTCTGGTCTCGCAGACGGCGCACATCGTTTCCTTATTCAAACATGATTTTCACGTTATAACGTGAAACGTTTTATGTTAAAACAAGAAGTTATCACGTTATAACGTGAAACGTTTTATGTTAAAACAAGAAGTTATCATGTTATAACGTGAAACCTTTATGTTAAAACAAGAAGTTATCACGTTATAATGTGATACGGATATATTTTTTCTGTTTCTGGTGTGGCAGCAATACGCTTCCGTAGTTTGGAGAGCTATATCTATATTCTATATTATAGCTATGGAGACAATACTATAGTCATTTGACAGTGACTTTCTTCCGTCGAACATGCAAAAAAGAGATAATTTCTTCATGCATACGTTTGCGCGTTATCCCGTGATGAATATAACGATAGGTTATGTATATAACCTAGTTATATGAGTACTGGCTGAGCGTCCTGCTCCTCGCCATCGAGATATACCTCATCTCCAGTACCTACTGTACTTCATTAATGAATAAAACAAATGCACCCAGCACCTGACCAGGCCCCGCCCTAGTGACATACTATAAAGCAGTGTTTCTCAACTGGTGGGTCATTTTGAGTGGGTCGCGGATGTGTGTGTAAAAAAAAAATATGAAAATTTCACTACCTATCTTTGTGAAAGTGGCTTCTCAGCTCTGGTCCAGCTGAAGACAAAGCGGAGGAACAGATTGGACATTGAGCATGACCTCAGAGTTGCTTTGTCTACCATCACCCCAGACTTTGAGACTCTTGTCAGGAGCAAACATCATCCCCAGTTATCCCAATAGTTCCCTGCATGTTAAGCTAAGAAGTCTGCTAAGAAGGATATATTATTTATTATTATTGTTGTGAAGGATCAGATTAAACCGAATATATATATTTATTTATGGATATATATTTAATAGTATTTGTATATCGTTTGATATCCCTTGTATATTCTTTGTACATATACACTGAATATCCCTTTAGTCTACTACAGCCCATAATAGTTCATTCTCTCATTGGACAAGAACCTGGCGCCAGCAGACAGGCCCCTTGAGTCAAGTTCAATAGTGCCGACGAACATGTCCCAACTAGCCCCGGTTCCGCGTAGGAATACGGCTACCGAAATACGAATGGTACTATTTGTTCACCGTGTATATAAATAGGGCGCAAGTAAAGTAGAACTTTCTTTTAGTCCATTAGTCCTTTACCCTCCAACCTAGTAACAGACGTGAAGCCTCACCCACGACCCACGTGTGGTGCAGTATGGCCTATTTTGGCCCCAGAATAGGCATTGAGACCTCGTGTAAATTCATAGCTGAATTGTCATAGTTTGGCACTGTACCGTCGAGTGGGACGTATTTCTATTAAGTAATAATAGTCTATTATGTATGGTGCATCGTTCGGTTAAAGTTCTAAAGTGAGCAGCACCCCCATCGTTTCCTCGCGTTATCTAGAGTCTTAACCAGGCTGGGCAGACCACGCGTGGTGCTTTCATCCGAGGAGTTCTGGGCGAGGACGAGTGGACCTGCACATTGGATTACCTACCCGGACGACTGCTGAGCCTATACGGCATGGAATATCTATTTGCTTTGGGTGCTTTGATTTGTGGAGCGGATAACAGCCAACGCCAGTGAGTGTTGGAATTACCCCCGAGAGGAGCCCAGGTGAGACGGCGCTCAACCCAGACCGAGGCCGCCTCGCTTCTCCTTCGTTGTGGACCTACAGCTACCGTCTACAAGAGGGCCCAAGTGTATTCATCTGTGGATCAAGATCCTGCGGGCACTGTTTTCTGTACCTGAATTCTCCCCAGGAATCGTTGGCCAGATGGGATGCAGCTGACGGCTCTCCAAACCCCCCCCCCCTTACTGACTTACAACCAGCAGGACCCCTTTAGTATCCCGCTATAATCCTTAAGTACCATCGCTATAGTTTCCCTAAAGAACCAGGTTGTATACTTGCTTCCTGCGTAACCAGAGATTGGACATTCAGTGTTGATTTGCCTACGAATACTCATTTGCCTTACAAGTGCATTCAAATCATAAATGTAATTAAGTGAATGTTGTATATACCTTTTGCTATATTAAACCTTCGACTGTTATATTTGTGTGGACCTGATTTCATATGTGGGAAAGTGTTCATCATACTTAGATATCGTGTACTGGATGGCCAGAAGTTAAAGTACATCAAGCGGTAGTGGTTTAATGATACCATACTTATCAATACAGTCAGGGAATTGTACCCCTCAGTTACAATTGGTCCTTCGAGCCGGAGGGTAACTAGTGTAATATTAATATAGTGTTATTAATATTGAAATGGCCTATGATAAACACTCCACGAAACGGTCCTCCTAACGTAGAACGCCCGCGGCGCAGACGACAGACACCTCAGTACTTAGAGGATTACGCTGTCAGTCAACTACCTAGCCTTCTACAGACGGTAAACGCGGTAAAAGTAGAAAGTAAAATTATGTCTGACCTTAACGACCAGGTTACCCCGACCACAGAGGCCCTAGTGGGTTCTAATGTAACTGACCAAGCTCACGGTGGGGACCAGGAGGGAACAGACATGCCTTTACCCCCCGCCAATACCGAAGAAGTAGTCCCCGACCAGCTCCGGGAGGAAGACAACCCTCCAGAGGTGGAACCCTGCACGGAACAAGATGAGGAGAGCGCCGAGGAGATAGAGATCCAGGACTCCCCAACGAGGACAGCCAGGAGCGGCTCACCTCTACAAGCGTCTTCCCCCAGCGAGGCGGAGAGGATGCTGTCACAGGCGTTCCTCGTCAGCCTGACAGCCTCTACCGAACGCGATCGACTCCAGGGTGAACGCGATCGACTTCAGGGTGAACGCGATCGACTCCAAACACAGCAGCGGAGCGAAGAAGAGCACATACGCCTGGAGATGAGACGCCTTCAGACGGAAGAGAATATGGCAAGAGACCGGTCCAACACCCAACGCGCCGCTGACGGTGCCCAAAGAGAAGCAGAGCGCGACATCGCTCTCATCCAGCGCGAAGCCGAGCGCGACAGACTACAAGCCGAGCGTGACAGACTACAAGCGCAGCTAATGGAGCAGCTGATCACCAGGGCAACACCCTCTCCCTCCGCCAGGGGTTCAAGGGCCTCGTCGAGACAACAGTCAAGGGCAGCATCCCCTAACCGACCAAGCGACCCTGAACTTGACCACCAGAGAGAGCCTATACCCCCCGCAGACCCCCTTCCCCGACCGGTCCAAGCGAGACCCAGCTACAAGGAAGGAGCAGCATACACTGCGGAGAGGCTAAATAAACGACTACAGGATCTAGAGGACCTGACAGAAGAAGAAGAGGGAGAGGAGGAGAACCAAGCCCGACGACAGCACAGTACTCCACCGGACCAGGAGGTCCAGTACAGCCCAGGCTATACCCCCGCGGCGCTGCGCTACAGACCCCCGACTCTATTCACGGGTGAGCATGACGCACGACCAGCCCCGAGGAACAGCACCTGGACCAGCGGGCCATGGTACCCTGCCGGTACCAGCCCACAGAGAGGCGCAAGAGGAGACTCGCCTAGGAGGCCTCTCTCCCAACGCTCACCGATGTGCCAGCCATCCACGGCGTCATACATTGGCACACCGACGTTTCCAGACTTCACCCATGAGAATCGAGCACAGTACACGGAGCTCCGGATGTGCTTAGAGATAATGATGGTGGATGTCGTTGACGAACGCCACAAGTATGCAATATTACTGAAGCACCTGAAAGTACCCCGAGCGCACAATATAGCACCTCTACGACCCCATACACCGCGGCTCTAGCAGCGCTGGACCAGAGATATGGACGTATATGGGATTACGTAATCCAAGAGATAAGGCATATTGACCGCCTACCCCCAGCAACAGACAATCGCTCACTAGACGACCTGTCTATAAAAGTGCAGTCCCTGGTAGGGATGCTGGGAGCGCAACGAGAAAAGGGTATGCACGAGCTATACGCCAACTCTAACGTCGAGAGGATTTTAGATAAGCTGCCGCCCGCCAGACAAGAGCGCTTTAGGCGGCAAAGAGACCACCGTGATCCTAACGGTCCCGAACCATCCCTCCTCGATTTAGCCGACTTCCTGACGAGAGAAGTCAGCAGCCTACGCTTGGATACATTCGTGCAGAGCACACCAAGCTCCAGAGAGGGACCTAGGAGAGTAAACGATGGAAGAAGATCAGTGACTGTCATGCACCAATCAGAATCAGTACCGAGCAGTAAGAACCACAGTACCCCCTCGAGAAAAGAGAAGTGGAAGATGGTGTGCCCATACTGCGAGAAGGAACACTGGCTGTCACAATGTGACCTGTTCAAGAAGATGAATGCAGAAGAAGTGAGTCAATGGATAAAGTCCAACAGGCGCTGTTACCGATGTGCGCGCAGTCACATGGCAGCCGAGTGCCGCCTAAAGAAGAGGTGCAGTCGGTGTGACGGAGCCCACCTAGATGTCCTACACGACAGTAACAGAAGAAAGCCTGCACCTGCACCATCGAGCAGCACAAAGGCAAGTGTCATGTACATTTACCCCGCCAGCAGCAGCGGCGCCCAGGTGCTCTTAAAGGTAGTCCGTGTAACATTGAGCCACCAAGATAAAGTCATGGACACTTACGCCGTCCTTGATGACGGGTCAGAGAAGACCCTTCTCCTCGCATCCGCTGCGGCCCAGCTGGGACTGCGGGGGAGCGAGAACCAGATGACGATTCGGACAATAAGAAGAGATTTAAAGACGATAAAAGGCGAGAATGTGTCCTTCACTATCGCAGCAAGCGGGCAGCCAGAGAGACGGTATAGGATTACAAATGCTTTCACCAGCCAAGAAATAGGACTATCACAGTACACCTACCCCATCGCCAAGCTGATGGATAAATATGTGCACCTGCGTCAACTACCTATCCCGCTCATAGACGGCGCCACCCCGACCCTGCTGATAGGCTCCGACCATGCAGACCTCATAGTCCCGATAGACCGGGCCCATACAGGACCCAGAGGCTGTCCTGCAGCAGTCGAGACCCGCCTAGGATGGACACTACAAGGCCCCCTCGCTAAATCTCTCAACCGAACAGCAGCCACTAGCTGCCTCCACTCCAGAGTGACAGAAGAAGACACCACTCTCCTGCAGCATGTCGAGAGGCTATGGACACTAGAGACAATGCCCTTTAAGAACGAAAAGAAAGACATTCGTTCTAAAGAAGACATTTACGCCATAAACCTCCTCGAGCAAGGGACAAAGAGAGTCACAGTCGGCGGAGTGATGAGATACGCAACTCCACTCCTGAGGCGAGAGGGAATGCCCACCTTTCACGCCACGAAAGAAGCTACGGAGCGGTATCTATTGAACACAGAGCGGCGCCTAGCCAAAGACCCCGCTCAAGAGAGTGTGTACCGCGCTGAGATTGAGAAGCTAATCACAGCGAGACACGTAATGAAGATTGACATTAAAGAGGCCGATCAGACGACCGAATCATGGTACGTGCCGCACCACAAGGTCCACCACAACGGCAAGGATCGCATTGTGTTTAACTGCAGCTACCAGATCGGATCCCAGAATCTGAATAAAGAGCTCTTGCCCGGCCCCACACTCGGCCCCTCTCTACTAGGCGTGCTACTACGCTTCCGCCAGGACAAGGTGGCTATCAGCGGGGATATCAAAGGGATGTTCCTGCAGGTGAGACTAGTGGAGGAGGATAAGCCCCTACTGCGGTTCCTATGGAGAGAGAGGATCGGAGATGAGCACCCAGCCATCTACCAATGGGAAGTCCTCCCCTTCGGAACCACATGCAGCCCGTGCTGTGCTACATTTGCACTGCAGAAACACGTCGCAGACGACCCAGCAGCAGATGAAGAGGTCCGACACAGTGTGAAGAACAGTTTCTACGTGGACAACTGTTTACAAAGCGTTTCGACCCAAGAAGAAGCCGAGGCTCTCCTACTCAAGCTACGCGCCTCCCTGATCAAAGGCGGCTTTGATCTCAGGCAGTGGGCCAGCAGCGACCCGCAAGTATTGCGCAGCCTCTCCCCCGCGAACAAGGCAGCCAGTAGCGAGACCTGGATGGCGACCATCCCAGGAGAAGCCCAAGAAATGACACTAGGACTAGTCTGGCGCTTCAAAACAGACTCGCTCCACTATAGACACAAACCCCTGACCACGGAGCAGGGAAGGTCGACGGCGATACCGACCACCAGACGGAGTGTGTACAGAACACTCGCCAGACAATATGACCCGTTGGGATGTATTCTACCTTACACCACCAGGGCAAAGATGATTGTACGAGCACTATGGGACAAGGACCAGGGCTGGGACGACCCAATACCCGCACACCTTGCCTCCACATGGAGAGAGTGGGAGACGGAACTCCGCTCACTCCCAGGCGTCAACATACGCCGCAGCTACTTCCCACCCACAGTGAGGCCAGAGACATGCAAGATGGATCTACACGTCTTCAGCGACGCCTCCGAAGTAGCCTATGGATCTGTGGCCTACTTGCGTGCCCAAGAGAAGGGAGGAGAGATACACACCGCTTTCATCCTGGCTCGCTCAAGAATAGCCCCACGAAAGCAACAATCTATCCCGCGTCTAGAGCTCTGCGCAGCCCTAGCAGGAGCGCATCTAGCCACGTTAATCCAACGTGAACTCACCATCCCGGTGCAAAGAACAATCTTGTGGTCAGACTCTACGACAGTACTCACATGGATCAAGTCTGATTCATGCAGATACAAGGTCTTCGTGGGAGTCAGAGTCACAGAGATTCAAGAGTTAACAGAAGCAGCGAGCTGGCGGTATGTGGACACCAAACACAACCCAGCTGACGTCATCACCCGGGGAATGTCCCTAGATGACCTCACCCGTCACAACATCTACAGTGACGGACCAGAGTTCCTCAAGCTCCCGGAAGAAGAGTGGCCTACGCCCACCCCACGGGAAGCGAGTAAAGAGGAGGCTGAAAACAAGAAACCTATGTTCTGTGGATTGAGCACAGTCGCCTCCACAGACCCCAACATAGATGATTGCCTCACCCTACAGAGTGCGCAGCTAAAGACATTCCTGTGGCACCACCCAGAGATTCAGCCCACCACTGACATTTCAGCAGCTGACTACGAAGAAGCAGAACTTCTTCTACTACAACGAGCCCAGAGAGACTCGTTCCCCGATGAGCTAGACTGTCTACAGGGAGGAAAGCCCGTCCCATCAGACAGCAGACTGCTCCACCTGGCACCCGAGAGTGACGCCCATAATCTCATCAGAGTGGGTGGTCGTCTGCGGAGAGCCCCCGACCTACCGGATGACGTTAAGTACCCGATAGTCTTGAACAGCCGACACAAGGTCACAGAGCTGATCATGAAGAAATACGACGAGGATGTGCACCACGCAGGAGCAGAGAGAGTCTTCGCGGAGATCAGACGTCGCTATTGGATACTTCAAGGGAGAGAAGCAGTGCGACGCTTCCCGCGAACCTGTCTAGACTGCCGAAAGTGGCGCGCGCAGCCCAGCATACCCCGGATGGCTGACCTACCTCCCTGTCGCCTCCGAGTCGGCGACAAGCCCTTTCACTCCACAAGCATGGACTGTTTTGGCCCGTTGTATATAAAGAAAGGAAGAGGAACCGAGAAGCGGTGGGGTATTGTATTCAAATGCATGACCACCAGAGCGATACATATCGAACTCCTTCCAACCATGAGCACAGACTCATTCCTTATGGCCTTCCGAAGATTCACATCGCGGAAAGGAAAACCGTCTACATTGTTGTCTGATCACGGGACAAACTTCAAAGGCGGAGAAAGAGAGCTGAGAGAGAGCTTCCAAGCTATGGGCCCAGAACTTAAGACCCACCTCGCTCCATCCCAGATTGACTTCCAGTTTAATCCCCCGAACGCACCCCACTTCGGTGGAACCTGGGAACGAGAAGTACGTTCTATAAAGACAGCCCTGTACGCCGTGCTTGGGGCCCAGACTGTGGCGGAAGAAGTCCTAATGACAGTCCTCATGGAGATCGAGGGAGTATTGAACTCCAAGCCCCTCGGTTACGTCTCAAGTGATGTAGCAGATGTCGACCCAGTCACCCCCAACACACTCTTGATGGCGCGGCTGGACCCCGTGCTACCCCAGACAATGTACAGGCCTGAAGAAGCGAACGGCTGAAGAATGTGGAGGTACAGTCAAGTACTGGCTGACAAGTTTTGGAATAGCTTCCTACTCCACTATCTACCGTCTCTACAGACCCGCCAGAAGTGGGTAAAAGAGAGAGACAATTTGACAGAAGGAACAGTCGTCATGATTATCGACCAGTCACTACCCAGAGCTATGTGGCCGGCTGGCCGCGTAAGCAAAGCGATCACCGGTGCCGATGGCAAGGTCCGAGCAGCTGAAGTGCTCGTCCAAGGGCGAACTTACACACGACCCGTGGCGAGGCTAATAGAACTGCCAAGACTCCCAGACACTATCGATGACGACCATGACCCCATGACTTTGTGAGTTGACTGACCCTTACAGCGGACCTTGAGTGGTAGACAGTGCGGTTAATCTGTCTCTGCTTAGCTAATTAGGTGGGACTAATTAGGGGGCGGCTGTTGTGAAGGATCAGATTAAACCGAATATATATATTTATTTATGGATATATATTTAATAGTATTTGTATATCGTTTGATATCCCTTGTATATTCTTTGTACATATACACTGAATATCCCTTTAGTCTACTACAGCCCATAATAGTTCATTCTCTCATTGGACAAGAACCTGGCGCCAGCAGACAGGCCCCTTGAGTCAAGTTCAATAGTGCCGACGAACATGTCCCAACTAGCCCCGGTTCTGCGTAGGAATACGGCTACCGAAATACGAATGGTACTATTTGTTCACCGTGCATATAAATAGGGCGCAAGTAAAGTAGAACTTTCTTTTAGTCCATTAGTCCTTTACCCTCCAACCTAGTAACAGACGTGAAGCCTCACCCACGACCCACGTGTGGTGCAGTATGGCCTATTTTGGCCCCAGAATAGGCATTGAGACCTCGTGTAAATTCATAGCTGAATTGTCATAGTTTGGCACTGTACCGTCGAGTGGGACGTATTTCTATTAAGTAATAATAGTCTATTATGTATGGTGCATCGTTCGGTTAAAGTTCTAAAGTGAGCAGCACCCCCATCGTTTCCTCGCGTTATCTAGAGTCTTAACCAGGCTGGGCAGACCACGCGTGGTGCTTTCATCCGAGGAGTTCTGGGCGAGGACGAGTGGACCTGCACATTGGATTACCTACCCGGACGACTGCTGAGCCTATACGGCATGGAATATCTATTTGCTTTGGGTGCTTTGATTTGTGGAGCGGATAACAGCCAACGCCAGTGAGTGTTGGAATTACCCCCGAGAGGAGCCCAGGTGAGACGGCGCTCAACCCAGACCGAGGCCGCCTCGCTTCTCCTTCGTTGTGGACCTACAGCTACCGTCTACAAGAGGGCCCAAGTGTATTCATCTATGGATCAAGATCCTGCGGGCACTGTTTTCTGTACCTGAATTCTCCCCAGGAATCGTTGGCCAGATGGGATGCAGCTGACGGCTCTCCAAACCCCCCCCCCCCCCTTACTGACTTACAACCAGCAGGACCCCTTTAGTATCCCGCTATAATCCTTAAGTACCATCGCTATAGTTTCCCTAAAGAACCAGGTTGTATACTTGCTTCCTGCGTAACCAGAGATTGGACATTCAGTGTTGATTTGCCTACGAATACTCATTTGCCTTACAAGTGCATTCAAATCATAAATGTAATTAAGTGAATGTTGTATATACCTTTTGCTATATTAAACCTTCGACTGTTATATTTGTGTGGACCTGATTTCATATGTGGGAAAGTGTTCATCATACTTAGATATCGTGTACTGGATGGCCAGAAGTTAAAGTACATCAAGCGGTAGTGGTTTAATGATACCATACTTATCAATACAGTCAGGGAATTGTACCCCTCAGTTACAATTATTATTATTATTATTATTATTATTATTATTATTATTATTATTATTATTATTATTATTATTATTATTATTATTATTATTATTATTATTATTATTATTATTATTATTATTTTATTATTATTATTTTATTTCATTGTGTTTTTAGCCCTTAGTTGCACTTTTGTTGCAACCCCAGTTATCCCATTAGTTCCCCCAAACGTAGGTCTGTTATGTAAAGCTAAGAAATCTGCTAAGAAGCATAATTATTTATTATTATTATTTAATTTCATTGGGTTTTTAGCCCTAGTTGCACTTTTGTTGCAACCCCAGTTATCCCATTAGTTCCCCTAAACTTAGGTCTAGCACAGTCTCTGGAGCGTAACAGTAAGAAGCATTTTGTATGAAAGTATTCTGTACTTCTGTATGACAACTATTAAAGAAACTTGAAACTTGAATTATTTATTATTATTTTATTTCATTGGGTTTTAGCCCAAGTTGCACTTTTGTTGCAAACTCAGTTATCCCATTAGTTCCCCCAAATTTAGGTCTGTTATGTTAAGCTAAGAAATCTGCTAAGAAGCATATATTATTTATTATTCTTTTATTTCATTGGGTTTTTAGCAATAGTTGCACTTTTGTTGCACTTTTTTGTGTTTATTTCATGTTTTGAAAGATTGCGTATTACTGCAAATATATTTTTTTTTACATAAATCATAGTGGTTACAAATTTTGGGTCGCGACTTAATGACTAAGGAACATGTTGGGTCCCGAGGCTAGACCAGTTGAGAACCACTGCTATAAAGCACTAGGCGTGGTCACCACACTCGCCCTTCCTCGGAAAACAGTTTCCAACAGAAAAGTTTCCCAAGGGACCTCAGGGCACGCTAAGAGCAGGACGCTCAGCCAGTACTCATATAACTAGGTTATATACATAACCTATCGTTATATAGTCGTACTGGCGAATCGCATCCTGCTCTTCGCCATCGAGATATGGGGACAGAGCAGACGCGAGGACCGACAAATGCACCCCCTGAGGACCCGAAAGCCCACAGTAGGGGGGAGGGGAGTCCCGTCACCCCTCCTTCCTAGTGAAGAGGGGGCGGCAGTCAACTCCACCCAAGTGCGAAAAAGAGGGAACTAGAAACCTCCAAACGCACAGCACAGGCAGGACCACGTGTGACACAACACCTTGTGGTCCACACCCACACATCCCTGCTAACCCACCGAAAGGTGGGAAGCAGGGGAGGTTCCAGACCTCAGAACTGCCTGGGAGACAGAACCCCCGGTCATGTCCACAAGGTAAAACCTTACGAAGGGACCCGGGGAGGACCATGAGGCCGCAGCACAGATGTCCTCCACCGAGGCCTCTCCTAACAGGGTGGCAGAGGCCGCCACCCCACAAGTGGAGTGCGCCCTGACACCCCCAGGGGGGCCAGCCCAGCCAACGTGTAGCAAAGGGCAATGCCCTCGCACAACCAATGGGACAGGCGCTGTGTCGACAGTGCCTTACCAGCGCAAGAGCCACCGCAACAGACAAAAAGTTGATCGGTAGCCCTGAGGCCCTGAGTACGGCTGAGGTAAATCCCCAAGCCCGGACCGGACATGACAGGTGAAGGCTCGCCTCTAACTCACTAGCATGAGGAGGCGGATGAAAACGCCTGAACCACAATATCCCCGGAGCAAAAGAGCTTCGGATATTGTTTGGCACGAAGACTGGGTTAGGCCTCAGAGTGACACCGCTATCGAAACGAATAGACAGACACTCAGGCCGCACCGAGAGAGCACAGAGCTCACCCACACGCATAGCGGAGGTGATGGCCAGCAGGAACGCAGTCTTGAACAACAGCTGTTCCAAAGGCGCTTGCTCAAGAGGCTCAAACGGGGCCTCGGATAACCGACCGAGGGCCAATTGAAGATCCCAACTCGGAGCCAGAGAACGTTTCACCGGCTTAAGGCGCCGAGCGCCAAGCAGGAAACGCTTCACAAGAGGGTGGCCTTACACCACTCTTGGAAAATACGCCACCTACCCGCGTAACCCGCGATAGTGGAGGGAACATGCACGTTCCGGATGGTACAAACCACAGAAGGATCCATCCTCTCCAGACTCACCCTCTCACCAGCCAAACCATCAGCGGCTGGCCCAGTACAGGGAACTAACACAGAGACCCGTGCGCTTGAGAGAGGGCCCACGATGACCAAGGAACAGGCCATGACGGGGCTACCAAGAGCTGGATCAGGACCGGGAACCACACAGCTGCGCCCCGGTCCGGCGCAATCAGGATCAAGGACCTGCGCTCCTCAACGTAACCGCCCCAACAACTGACCTAACAGATGTATGGGGGGAAAGAACCCCAGGCGGCACGGCATCGGTCCCAGACCTGTCTGACTATGTCCCGACGTAATTCCCACCCGTCAGGGTGATGACCGCCCCGCAACATCACACCTGTACCCACATTCACCCTGCCGGGGATGTGGAGAGCCCTCAGGCTGCGCAGATGGAGAACGCCCATAGCCAGCTGCCCGCCGCCCGGTGCAGACGGGGGGAGCGTACTCCTCCCTCCCTGTCGATATACGACGCTGACGTCGTATTGTCCTTCCTGATCAAACACCGTTTGAGGACCAGAAGGACTGCCTTCAATACCAACACATTGAATGTAGCGCAGACCGGGCAGCATGGCTTGCCAGCTGCCCCCTACTGCGTTGGCCCGACGCGTCTCCAGCGAGGGAGGCGTCGGTGAAAAACGTGACGTGTGACAGCCTACTGCCCATGGGGACCCCCCTGGTGAGGACCCCAGGCCCTCCCCAGGGGGCGAGGTCCCCCAGTACTGACACGGGAACCTTAGCCGCTTCCACTTGCCTCTCACCGGGTCTATTTCCATACTGGAAAAAAACCACCTCCGTAACGTCCTCCTGGGGTGAAGAGGAGGCCAAGAGGGACCACGGAATGAGCAGATGCCATCATACCGAGCAGACGTATCACGGACAGCGCCGTAACCGTCCTAGGACGGAACCTCCCGAGCGTGTCGACAACACGCTCTGAGAGGGATGCCCATAGCACTCCACCCGTTGACTGGGAAGAGGAGTACTCTACTTCCAGTCTACAGCAAACCCCAGGCTGGTAGGAACCTGCCTGGTATGAGACCTGACGATCCACCTTGACCGCCAAGGACCAGAACGTCGTCAGGGCAGAATACACTTCATAACCCCTGACGACGCAGAGGCCCCAGTGCGGCCTCCACGCACTTGGTGAAGATGCGGGGAGCCCGAGAAAAGCCGAACGGCAGCCTCTGGTACTCATACGCTAAACCCTGCAAGGAAGCGTAGGTAAGCCCTAGGATGGAAGATCGGGGATGCGAATACGCATCCTACAGGTCTATGGAGGAGAACCAGGCCCCCACCTGACAGGTAGGAGACGATCCAAAAAATGCTGAACCTTCCCATGGGACAGGTCCAGCATGGGTCTGACACCCCCCCCCTCCCGATTTCTCAGGCACCAGAGAACACCGGGAGGAAAACGCCACAACGATGGCTTGCTTCGTCCACAGAGATTGGATCTCGTTGACCAGAGCTGTCACTGCTGGTGACCCTGACAATAAGGTCTGTACCAAACCCGAAAACGGGTGGGGTTGTGTAAATACAAGTCCCCGCCTCAGCGTTCTCTCCATCCACCTCGACATATGGTACTGCTGTAGCCATATGTGATGACACTCCCAACGCACCCGCCGCCATTTGGCGCAGGTCCGCTAGGAACTGTAGATAGGCGGCCCGGTCCCACCCGCTGTGCGTAGCCAACCCTGGACCCGTGCGAGCAGAGCGTTCCGTGTCGGGACATCTGACCCTGACACTACCCACGAGGCAATCGCACCCAAGGGGGGACCCCGACAGAAAGGGCCGGTTTGATACGGGGGAAGCTGACATCAGTCTAGGTGACAAAAGCTCCCCCACTGAACACCCCTCCAGAACATGCTGAGGAGTTGTTCTGCAGCTGGACATGCAAGGTGTGAGGCCACCATGGGTTCCTACACACCGTAGCCCTGCAGTGATATTACTACCACCCAAATCATGCGCACCTGCGAGACCACTGCCAATCTTTCAGGAGTGGGAGGCACCAACATGAT
Source organism: Notolepis coatsorum (assembly GCF_963971535.1). Lineage (NCBI taxonomy): Eukaryota > Metazoa > Chordata > Actinopteri > Aulopiformes > Paralepididae > Notolepis > Notolepis coatsorum. The sequence continues at coordinate 148,588,900 of NC_140167.1, forward strand.
ACCCGGCCTGGCGAAGGCGAGGTCGGGGAAGCCTGCACTGTGTGCCTCAAAAAGGTTTCGAGCCCCCCTGCTGACAACACTTGTAGTTGACAGACGTAACACCAGGCTCAACCAAACACAGCTTATGGTGTGGGAGCCGCTTGACAGCACAACATTCTCACGGACAGACCCAGGCTCAGCCATCAACTGGGTGTCAGCCCCTGTCCCAATGAGAAGCGAAACGTGGGGCCGCATGCGCTTCAACGAAGGCTTGCAGCCCGCAGCCAAAGGAAACAAATCAGAGCCTCTTTTCCGCTGGTGTTGGGGGAGGGAGTGATCGGAGAGCGGGCTGCTCGTGGCAGGACGGCGACGGCTTGTATATTCCAAGCCGAGCTCATCCAACATGGCCGATCCCTCGGCCGCCAAGGCTGTCGGCCTTGTGGACACCTGTCGACTCAACGCCCAGGATACCTCTGGCGGGGGAAAACATGGCCGCCTGTTGAGGGCCTCGCCATAGCCGCTGACGAGGCCGTGCTCTCACCTCTGGCTGCGTGGCGTGAGGCGGTGTGGGGCCTAGGACAAATACCGCCCGCGCTCCAGCGGAAGACCAAGATCCTCTGCGGCGAGGGGAGCCATGAGGGAACTCCCTGTGGTTATAGCTTGCGGCTAGGTCAAAGCTAATAACGTCAACAACCTCACGCGATGTTTCGACGTCGGCTGGCCCTCAAGGCCCTGCCACCAGACACCATTTTTGACAGAAAAAACAGCAATTCGAACACAGTTACTAATCGCTGCCAATTCCATACCGTGGCCGTACAGGCTTTAACAGCCCACCAGCCACTCGCCGGGCCGACCCACCTCATGGCGTCGGCCGGGCGGGGCACTGTTTCAACATGTCAAAAGCAAAGGACTGATGCTAACATGGAGCACCAGTGGTGGTTGCAACCAGCAACCTCCACTGTGGTGTGCACCATGAAGGGGTTAATGAATAAATGAACTAAACACCACCAATATACTGTAGAATGGGCTAGCCCATACACACAACGTTAAAGGGATGCGGACCAGAGAACCAGTCCCGCATTCATTCATAATATTCACAAACAGCCCTAGACCTCAGCCCATTTACCCATGAAAAGGTAAACAAAGCCCCCCCGCAATACTCCCACAGTAGACACCGATTGACCGTCAGCATGAATGGTTAAGAGGAGGGAAGACTGTAGAAAGACATCCCGCAGCAGGGACACAAAACAGAAACAGTAGCCCAACATAGCATAGCGTTAGCCGCAGGCTCCAGGGTAATGGGGAAAACAACAGCGTTTACCCAGACATCCTGCCCTGGCGCCGATACACAACTCGGTTGTCTCCCGGGACAACTCGAGCAACATCACCAACGCCAGCATTGTCATTGCGCCGTCGGAACATGCCGAAGATTCCAGGGGTTGGCAAATCTCCGGTAAACACTCAACATTGCGCAATTTCTCTAAACTTTTCATTACACTAGTTCACAGGGTGCAAGCATCCGCCATGATGGAAACGAAATAGAGGAAGGGCGAGTGGTGACCACGCCTAGTGCTTTATAGTACGTCACTAGGGCGGGGCCTGGTCAGGTGCTGGGTGCATTTGTTTTATTCGTTAATGAAGTACAGTAGGTACTGGAGATGAGGTATATCTCGATGGCGAAGAGCAGGACGCGATTCGCCAGTACGACTATATAAGTATAGTTTAGGAGTGATCCGGGATAATTCCTGAAAAGCGAGTTATAGAGTTATAGCGAGTTATAGAAGCGTTGGCGTTTCTTGCCTGGACACGCTACTATTTCCAAATCAAATGTATATAATAGGTATTATGTTTCTTCATGAATGCATGAAAGGGGGGGGGGGGGGAGGGGGGGCGTTTTTTTTATGCTTTGATGACCAGTAACGGCATTCGTGTTGAACACTACAGACGCTGATCAGCTGGATGGATATGAAAACATTGTTGGATCAAGCTGAAATTGATGTCAGATAGTCCTTACCTTTGGTCGGGGGTATTCCAAAAAGAATATTCCAATTGTCTGATCGCAATTTCCGCAGTATTGGTGTCCATCTGGTCCCAGACATAATTTGGCACAGCAGTGGTCGGATGAAGCGATTTACTTGGCTCCGTCTAAATATAGCACCCGGAGACATTTGAGTGTAACACATGGTTAGATATAAGGTTTCAAAGGGTGGCATCTGGCAGGATGCGGCCGGTATTGCACTTTGGCGATCTCAAAATCCAGTTAATGCACCGATACTAACAACCGCCTTACTGCGCACGTCTATGACGACACTGTTGACACCACTCCGTGACACGCACGCCCCGCGACAACACTAGTAGTTTCGGGGGGCCTACCACCCCCCCTGAATTAAAATCCTAGGGGAAACGCTTCCTTCTCATCCTCCTCTCTGCCACCACCTCTGTTTTTATCCATTTACTGAGCTATTTTCTTAAATGTTCTCCCATTGGTCGAGGCAGGCGGTCAGGGAAACCAGGCACAGTGCTCAATGGAAAGGTCGGCTCTGTACTCATCTACTGTAGCAATACTGTGACACTACTGTATAGTCAGGGGCCTCAGTCGTGTCCAGTTCCATGCCACTAGAGGTCAGAGTGCTCCACAGAGAGAAAGCATGGGCTAAAATTAGATGGGTGACCTGGTCAGGTTTTAGGTGACACTACAAGTGTAGGATTTCACGTGCCAGAGCAGGGGACTGAACATTATGTATCACAGCAGAGTAAAATAAGGATTAGACTATACATAGAACATAATTAACCTCAGATGACATGACGGAGAGTCAATTCAACATAACCAAATGCTTATGAAATACAGAAATATAGCCCCCCAAAAATGCCCCCACTGAAATAGTTAGTTAAAATAACAGAAACACCACATCAACTGTCTGTTCTAAGTGAACCAGTGCTCTTTCTCCCTGTCCACAGAGGTGTCCTTTCACTTCCAACACAGAGTGTCCACCACGTAGGATCAAATGCCTCTTGGGGTCACAGAGTGTAGGTCACTGGTTTATTGTTCCAAGTCCATTGTACAAGGGCTGGAGCTCCCTTGTAGTGTGGTCCATAAGGCAGGTCCCATTACTCACGCCTGCTGAACCCAGCACAGTGGCAGGCAGACAACCCTCTCCACTGACAGCCATTCCCACTATGATCAGCAAATACAGGCACTACCCCTAATCCATCCAGGCTCTCCATTGTCACTCCACTGTAGGCATTATAGCTAGGCCACAGAAAAAAAGAAACATGAAAAGGCTGGTTGATGGAAGTATGTACAAATCTGAAGTAGGGCCAAAGCAATGCAGTTTCTTTTGAATGTTGGGCTGAGCGAAGATAAGAGAACTCATCCATTAAAAGTTGTTTTGTGATTATGATTATGTATTAACAAATGCTGTTGTCTTCATGGGTCGTTGTCCAAAAAAATGGGCGTGTTCCTCAAGAGTCAAGACCAATCCAAATCCCGTGCGACGAAACCCGATGAGCACAAACAAGTCAAGTTCACCGCTGCCAGCACTGTAGCGTAGCTTTAACTCTGTCAGGACACCAGAACCCACTCATTCATCCATCCACTCAGTGGAAAAAAACACATTTTGTCAATTGGTAGCTTTCGTTTTTTTGACAGCATAACTATTTATTCCGCTCTGATCGGGCAGCCGCTGACAAAGTCGCTGAACATCTAACGTCACTGGAGGAGGAATATGACAAAGATCTTGTCTGCTTACCACGTTGTAAAATCACTGAGACATGGATGTCTCGTCAGCAGAAGACTCGGAAATGCCTCTGCCTCGCTGAGACCGTCTACCAAACTGTTCAGTGTGAAGGTAACGTTTAGGAAACGTGTCAATTAAACGTTTTCTCTTTTAGCTTCGCAAAGTTAGTCAGCCTAACAAACGTTATTATTCAGCTAATGTCCATACTGTGTGCCACAACAGGTTAATAACAACATATCACATACTGTAACTACGCGGTGGGTATACAAAGCCACAGTGTGCAGATGTTTTAGATCCACTTTCCACTGAAAGGGAGTTCATGTTACCCAAAGAAAGTTTACAAGCTACCCAGCTAAACCTGTTGTGCAATCATTAGTTGAATTGCATCATCATAAAAAAAAAGAAGCAGCCATCAAAAATTCATCATCATGTCTATTTCACAAGCAATGTTTTAATAGTGATGGCATGCCTCATTCATCCCAGGCCAGATTGTTAATCGTCAGTGATGCAGTGGTCAAATAAAAAATATAGTTTGTAAATATTCAATATTAACAGTATTATCAGTATAGTACTATTTGATTCCCTTAAAATACAGTGTTTATGTAAATTGAGTCAATCTGATGACACTACTTACACAATGCAATCATATTTAGGCTATATCTAAATGTATTAATTGTGTTTTTGTTTATACTTCTATCCACTGACTCAAAATAAGTAGCCTTAACAATGCTATTTTTGTATCTTTCTCTCCATCTCAAATACACAAACTCTCTCTCTCTCTCTCTCTCTCTCTCTCTCTCTCTCTCTCTCTCTCTCTCTCTCTCTCACACACATCACACACACACACACACACACACACACACACACACACACACACACACACACACACGCACACACACACACACACACACATTTAGAATATTTTATTTATGTCCACATAAAAACAAGGTTTAAAGGACACAAATATTAACAGTGCGCTTGTACATTGTGGGATTATTCGGATACAATCGTGCCACACACACACACACACACACACACACACACACACACACACACACACACACAGAACAACAGAATTGCCTGTCTCAGCATTCACAGCGGCCCAGCCACTTTCAACACTAGTAGGGACTGGTTCCTGTATCTTACGCTTAAATTGAAAGTATTTTCCATATCTCCCAGGAATGCATATTGTAAATCGTGTGCCCAAAGCCTCCCCTGGGGCCCCTTTAATAGACAGAAGAGGCTTGGGGTTTCCTTAAAGGTTTGTGTCATCAGCCTGTCTGTGTCTCCTTTCTTCTCCCAGGCCCAGACGGCCCATCTCGTCCTGGAGGATGGCACCCGGATGAAGGGCTACTCCTTCGGGGCTGATGTCTCAGCACCCGGGGAGCTGGTCTTCAACACTGGGCTGGTGGGGTAAGAAGAACATAAGACACTAATGACCTCCATAATCCACACATAAACACTAATTGATTTATATTTTATTTGATTTTATTAGGGATCCCCATTAGCTGGTGCGATAGCAACCAGCTAGTCTTCCTGGGGTCCACACACAAAAAAACATACAAAAACACAAAAATCACTATTGCAAAAACAAAATTATTAAAAGTCAGTACACACAATGCATAATGAAACTACTGTAACAATTAAGATAGCTAAAATTACATTAGTGTAAAACAAAAACAAAAAATTACTTTACAGTGTTAAAAACAATTTAAGATTCTTTTTAAAAGTGAATCTACTGTAAATGCAGCAGAGGTTCCGAGGCAGGCCATTCCAAAGAGTTAATGCTCTAAAAATAAAAGATCTCCCCAAAGCGCTGGTTCTAGGACCTGGCAATTCAAGCTGCCCACTACTGACCTAAACACTCATGACCTCCATAATTCACACATAGACACTAATGACCTCCATAATCCACACATAGACACTAATGACCTCCATAATTCACACATAGACACTACTAATGACCTCCATAATCCACACATAGACACTGATGCCCTCCACAATCCACACACGTCTAGTAATGACCTCCATAACCCACACATAGACACGAATTACCCATAATCCACAAATCCATAAACCCCAACGTGATTCCTTCGAGGCTGTGCACAGGGACACTAGCAGGGCATATGTCAGGGTATTGCTAGTGTGTTCTATTACAATGTCATTATAGACATTGTGGTATGCAAATTACCCAGGGATTTGTTATTTGATAGTGGCAAGCCTTAAATTATGTTGAAATGAAAAGAGTCTGCACACTGTTAAACTCCACGCTCCAGTTGTGTGTTTATTGAGAGATCATTCAACGTTTCGGTCCCTGATATAGGTTATTATGGGATACAAAGGGGGGTGACAGTGGCTCAGGAGGTAGAGCGGTTGTCTGGTAATCAGAAGGTTCCTGGTTTGATTCCGGCTCCTCCCGGGCAGCGTGTTGAGATGTCCTTGAGCAAGACACTTAACCCCTAACTGCTCCTGATGGCACCTTCGGTTGCCTCTACCATCGGTGTGTGTGTGAGTGAATGGGTGAATGTGAGGCATAAGTTGTAAAGCGATTTGGATGAAAGCGCTATATAAATGCAGACCATTACCATTTAGAAAAATCAACACACAGTGAGAGCGAGTTTAACAGTGGGAGGATTCTATTGATTACGATGCTGATTCTCTGTCCGCCCTGCCAGAGTGGATATTGTGCCTCTCTACTTTTTGAAATCATCAAAATGATAACCGTGTCCAATGAGCTGTTTTTCATTGACCGTATTTACAAAGCGGCTATTTTGCTCTTATGCCAATGCTCAGGTTGGGTTCCTTTCTATTCTGTTTCCACCAACCTGAGTGTGGCATGAGAACAAAATGGCAGGCCGCATGAATATGTTCAATAGCGGTGTGCTGTATTAGTATGAAATGCACGTCACGTTACTATACTATGAATACGATACACAATCATATGTTTGACATAGAGATGACATCGGGATATTAACAGTAGCAATAAGGGCAAATCCTGCCAGATACACCCATACTCCCAGAAAATGGAATTCAGAGCTTGTTTTGCTTCCTCGGTTTGACCAAGGAAACTATAAAAGAAGGAAGGGTCATCACGTCACTGTGTAGCGCGTGAACGCACATTGGTGCCAAGTGTGGAAAATGTTCAGTTTGGCCGACATTGAGTTGAACGGTATCAGCCGGCCCCTTGTTTATGACCCGTCATTTAAACAAGTTATTACCTTGGATGTCAGAATCATCTGCATTTAGTTGCATGGTTAGCTAACGTTTGATATATTGGTTGATGATTATTTTTCCTCAGATAGCTTGTGTATTTATTAGTGCTGTCAGGCGATTAAAAAAAGGATTTGTAATTAATTAATCTAATTAATCACATTTTAATCGCATAACCATTTTATGCCTGATATTCTATAATCATATTTCAAATTGCATGTGTCCGGATGGCAGAATTCAGTACTGTATCTACAAAACCTTCTGTTTAATCATCTTCCATCTATTAATTTGCTAAGATTTTTCAGGTCTGGTCAATTTGAGCATAGTGTTATTCACAGTCAAAGATAAAACATTTTTGTATTGATATTCTCATTTGGTTCATTACAATTTACTCAAGCCTAGTAACAGACACAGTATGTCTGACACTGGGAATACATTCCCTGTGATCCATAGATGTCCCTAGAATCAGATACCAAGAACATGCAAATGGACCATATAAAAAAAAAGTCTGTAAATGTGTATTCTACATTCTTATGGAATGAATGAGATTAAAAAAAAAGTTATTAAAACAATTTGTAATTAATTTTGAGTTAATTTTCATAACGCGATAATTTGCTGTGTAATTAATTAATCTAATTAACGCAATAAACTGACAGCCCTAGTATTTATAATTTGAATACAGGCTTCAATAGATCTGGCACCAAAGTCGGGCACCCAGCAGAGCATAGAACACTGGTATTCTGACGTAATGAACCTTCCTTCTTTTATAGTTTCCTTGGGTTTGACATGTTTCTGAAAGAACCAGGATGTTACGGCTGGACTTAAAGGGCCACTTCGCTGATTTTCAACCCCATCATTCTGTTGTGAGAAGGACATGTAGATAATCGGACATAAAGCGTACCAACGTGTTCTGTGTCTCGAGAGCTCAGCTGCATTGATTGATGTGAAAATCTTGATGAAATGCAGATTTTGTAAATTTGTATTGGCATGTTTTGGTAAATAGCTGAATAATACATCCAGTGACAAGAGGTACTGTAACACCTTTCCACTTAATGATGGCTAGTTAGACCATATTGAGCTCCAAACCCACTGCCCAGTCCTGGGATCCACTCCAACTGTATAACTGTTAAGTAACTGTGGGACGACAGGGGCTCTGGAGGTAGAGCAGTTGTCTGGTAGTCGGTTCGATTCCCGCTCCTCCCGGGCAGCGTGTCGAAGTGTCCTTGAGCAAGGCACTTAACCCCTAACTGCTCCCGATGAGCAGGTTGGTACCTTGCATGGTTGCCTCTGCCGTCGGTGTGTGAATGGGTACGAATGTGAGGATAAAAGCACTATATAAATGCGTCATTTACCATTTAACTGAGTGGCTCAGCTTCACTTCGGCTCAGCTTCGCTTCAGAACAAGAAATGCACTTAATGGGTCGCTCAGTTCCACTCACCCTGAGCCGCTCAGAGCGTTGCTGAGCACTTTCTGACCAGGCTCAGTATACGGAAGAAATGTATCCTACGCGGACGGATGGGTCATTAACCCTTTCACTGCCACACTACAGAAGGTTAACCTTTCACTACCACACTACACACGGTTAACCATTTCACTACCACACTACAGAAGGTTAACCTTTCACTACCACACTAGACATTGGTAGTGTGGCAGTGAAAGGGTTAACTTTCTGTAGTGTGGCAGTGAAAGGGTTAAATGCGGGTTTCTCAGTGCTCAGATAGAGCAGAACGTTAAGTGATTAAAAAATGCGTTCAGTGCTCACGATGAACATTCTCACCGTGATCGCTCAGTTACTTAACACATTGAGCGCCATAAGCTTCCCGTGTTTACGGGACACTATAGGTTTTGAGGCGAGCAGATCTGCTAGCGATTGCTTTGGAAGAGCTCCTCCCCCTCAGAGCGAGTCTTGATAGTCCGGTTCATTCATTGCCTCCTGATCCATTTCTTTCTGAGTTCAAAAGGTAGGCTATACTGCCACCTGGTGAGATTCGATCGGCATTGCAATTCCAATGTAGGCAAACGAGCCAGGGACACATGAGCCAGGAATGATCCAGATGATGGTTTAGAACGGGGATCAGAACGTGTTTGGCACTCAAGCTTTGGCGGTGAAACATGTAATATTACGTGTTTGGCCCCGAATGAGTTAACCACTGCACAGCTCTCTTATGGTTTACAGTACATCACCACTATGTGAACAAACCACTTGATTAAGTCATAGTTGATGTTTACCATGTCATACTACAGCACCACCGTTTCACAAACTCATGGTGTGAGCCCTGCCCCCTTCTCCCCTAAGGTACCCCGAGGCCCTGACGGACCCCAGCTACAGGGGGCAGATTCTGACGCTCACCTACCCCATCGTGGGGAACTATGGCGTGCCGAACACCCACGAGGTGGACGAGCTGGGCCTGAGGAGGAATGTGGAATCGGAGCGCATCCAGGTGAGCCAGGCAGGCAGCAGGCTTGGTGGCAGCCATTAGGAACCAAGTGTTTGTATGTGGTGTTTGGACGTCCAGAAGGGAGGACATTTTCAGGCTTTGTGGATTCTTCTACATTCGCAATTGACCATATTCACATGGTGGCCATTTTGCTCTCATGTCATGCTCAGGTTGGGATTTCCTTCCAGAGTGGAAAGGAATCCCAACCTGAGCATGACATAAGAGCAAAATGGTGGCTGTGTGAATATGGTCAATGTCCTTCTTTCCCCCCATTATTTCCTGACTTGTTTTATCACCAATATGAGGTGATACCGTATTTAGATAGAATAGCTGTGCTATAATAATAGACAAAGCAGTGCTACTTAATCTGTAGTTTGATTACATTCGTGTTGATAGATTCATCCCCTTGGGGAAATTCAGGTATCCAGTAGAATAAAGTATATGAGAGGAAAGAAAGACAAAGAACTAAACCCTCAGGATTCCCATCCATAGGAAACAACTCCTTCAAAGAAATGCGCACAACGCTTCAAGGATGCACATCTTTATTACATATTTATTACAGAGTATGCACAATGAAAGACGAACAATGCATTTAGCAAGAGTGCTACATTTGGTTTTGTGATAGACGATGCAGTGTTGCTATTTAATCTGTAGCACAATGAGAAAGGTTGCGTTGTTGCCACCAGTAAACTGAGAGGTATAGTCATCGTAGCTCTGCTGTGAACCGTATGACACGGGAAGCAGTATGATAGCCTCCTCTATTCCACATGCCTGTAACAGGTGGTATATGCTGGCCTGCCCACGGAACGGTTATTTCTGCTCTTTCTCTTGGAGCAGAGGGGCCTTTAGCCACTTCCCTAGTTCTTCTGACAGCTGCAGGCAGAGAGACATGTGTGTCGCAAGGTCTGCAGCAGCAGCGTAGCATAAACTGGGATTTGAACCTGCAGAGTCACAACTGCCTCATATGTGTATATAGATGGTTTCACTGGCATTCTGCTGCTAGGGAACGGTTTGGAACAGGGTCCTTTTACTGTTGTCACTTTGAAACCGTCCACACTGAGCCGGGGGGGGGGGGGGGGGGTTAGTGGACCTTCCGGTTGGTTAACGTTGGTTAACGGCAGCTTGGTGTTGTGCTGTGGTGCGTCTAGGTGTCTGGTCTCCTGGTGCAGGACTACAGCCATGAGTACAGCCACTGGAACTCTGTCAAATCCCTGGGCCAGTGGCTCAATGAGGAGAAGGTAGGATTCACTTTCACTATATACTGTACCAAAGGCTTGAATCTCAGTACTGTTTGACAATGAGAGACGGGGACCGTGAAGATTTCCCCAAGTTTCAATGTTGATTAATTGTTTGAAGGTTCCTGCGTTGTTTGGAGTGGACACCAGGATGCTGACCAAGATCATCAGAGACAAGGTATCTAACTGCTGTATTAGATGGGCAATACATCAATATTTATTGTTTATCATCTATCTGTCTCATCGTATCATGTTTATTTCCTCTTCTCTTGATACTGTGATACACGATTCAAACATTTAAGTCAGATTTTTCATAACATTATTCTTTGAAAGATGAAGCACAAAAATGAAGCAAAAAGGCTGAAATGCTTCCTCTTAAAACGTCACAAACAAGCTTCATTGTGTTATTTTAACCCTTTCACCACCACACTACAGAAGGTTAACCTTTCACCACGGTTAACCTTTCACCACCACACTACAGAAGGTTAACCTTTCACTACCACACTACAGAAGGTTAACCTTTCACTACCACACTACAGAAGGTTAACCTTTCACTACCACACTACAGAAGGTTAACCTTTCACTACCACACTACAGAAGGTTAACCCTTTCACTACCCCATTACAGAAGGTTAACCTTTCACTACCACACTACAGAAGGTTAACCCTTTCACTACCCCACACTACAGAAGGTTAACCCTTTCACTACCCCATTACAGAAGGTTAACCTTTCACTACCACACTACAGAAGGTTAACCTTTCACTACCACACTACAGACGGTTAACCCTTTCACTACCCCATTACAGAAGGTTAACCTTTCACTACCACACTACAGAAAGTTAACCCTTTCATTACCACACTACAGAAGGTTAACCATTTCACTACCACACTACATAAGGTTAACCCTTTCACTACCCCATTACAGAAGGTTAACCTTTCACTACCACACTACAGAAAGTTAACCCTTTCACTACCACACTACAGAAGGTTAACCATTTCACTACCACACTACATAAGGTTAACCCTTTCACTACCCCATTACAGAAGGTTAACCTTTCACTACCACACTACAGAAAGTTAACCCTTTCACTACCACACTACAGAAGGTTAACCATTTCACTACCACACTACAGAAGGTTATATATCGTACTTGCATCGCGTCCCGCTCTTAAGCCATACCGAGATATACCTCATCTCATGTACCTATTGTACTCAATCAACAAATAAAACCAAAATACACCCCTCACCTGCCAGGCCCCGCCCCTAGTGGCGTGCTACTTAGTACTGGGCATGGCCACCACTCACTCTTCCTCTATTTTCGTTTCCATCATAGCGGATGCAAAGACGCCCTATGCAACTAGTTGATATGAAAAAGTTTAGAGAAATTAGGTTTGAGTGCTTACCGAAGATTTGCCTACCCCTGAAATCTTCGCGGCATGTTCTGGCGGTTCTGCGACTCTGCAGCGGGATGCATTTTTGATGCATCTCAGCGTCGAGTTCTGTAGTCTCCTTGTCTTGTTGACAGCAGACAGAGGCACAGCGTGTGAGGTGTAGCTATCGAGCTACCTCGCACAAGGTAGGACTTACGCCACTAGGCATTATCGCTGGTGTTAGTAAATGCTGCTTGTTGTGAGTTGTATATTGCGCCAGGGGCAGGATGTTTGGGTAAACGTCCCTCTAAGGCTATGGTTAGACTAGTGTATTCCTGGCGTTTTTTTATACGTTTTTGACGACGTTTCATGTCCTATCTACACAGAAATGCGTTTTTTGGCGTTTTTTTGTGGATACGGCTGAAACGCAAAATTGTGTTTGCGTTTGGAGATACGCAAAAAAAACGAGTCGACAACAGCGTGTAGTCAGCACGGAGCAGTTGTTGCGAAAACGCCCATGCGCAGTAGATACCATCTGCGTGCCTTTCCGGTGACAACAGTGTGTGTGTTTGGGACAGAGCTCCGTGTCCCAAATAGCTTCAGCTACCATGTGTTGTCAAGTTATTGTTATAAGGACCCCAGTCCAAGCTACAACAGTCTGCATTCCCTTAACAATTGTTTGTATTGAGCCGTATTGTATTGTACCCATATGCAATATGTTAAATAAAGTTTACATCCATTCATTCTGCTAGCATTACCGATTGCATGAGCAGCTGGCTAACGTGAGCTATCAGGATTCAGACCCTGTTAGCTCAGAGTTCCTCTTTCAACTTAACAAGCATTAAACAAAATGGCCCAGTCATCTATTCACCTTTGTTTAATACACACAGCGTTGTCTCTAATGTTATCTAACTACTGATAGCTCGCGATATCATCAGTTTCGTGCTGGCTAAGTAGCGTGAGCTAACGTTAGCTTCTAGCCACAATGCTATATTGTTATAATGGCATACTCCATTGACGTTAGCATGCAGCTAACAATGCTACCGATCGTTTTTTAGACTAAACTATCCGCTCTTGGTGGTCACTTGTGTTGATGTTAGTTTTGTTTCATCAACAAATGACAGGCAGAACACACAGTGAATGTATCCGTTTTGTTTATTGCACTTTTATTAGGCTTTGCTGAAAAAAGAATTGCTGCATTGAGTGAGCAAGCAAGATGGTGGCGCGGCATAGGCGCCTGCCTTATTGACATTTTCTTTGCTGGAGCTTCCACCAGGAAGTGTATTGGCACATTCGTTCTGATTGGTTGAAATTGCCTTCATGTTTGCCACCTACTGCCACCTACTGCTTTGGCAGTGTACTACATCAGTGTGCTCGGCTGACAAAAACGGAAAAAAAACGAAAGTGTGACTCAGGCGCACGACGTCGCGGCGATACGCATAAGAAAACAATACGAAGATGATACGAAAGGTGTAACCTCTGCCTAAGAGGTGGACGTTTCCCAGGCTGTCCTGGAGCGCGCTGCTAATACTAAATGCTATAAATGCTGGGTCAATATTCTACTGTTCCCCGCTGTGGGATGTCACTAGGCATGACAAATGCTGGCGTTTGTGATGTGCTCGAGTTGTCCCGAGAGACAACCGAGTGTGTATTGGCGCAAGCGGCGGGATATCTGGGTAAACGTTGTTGTTTTCCCCGTTATCCTGGAGCGCGCGGCTAACGCTATGCTATATTAGGGGCTACTGTTTTCTGTTCTGTCTCTCTGCTACGGGAAGGTCTGTCTATACTACGGTCTTCCCTCCTCTCAACCATTCATGCTGACGGTCAATCGGTGTCTACTGGGGGAGTAGTGCGGGGGGGGCTTTGTTTACCTTGCCCATTCTACAGTATGTTCGTGGTGTTAGTTAATTTATTCATTAACCCCTTCATGGTGCACACCACAGTGGAGGTTGTTTTTTGCAACCACCACTGGTGCTCCGCTCGGCGAGTGGCTGGTGGGCTGCTAAAGCCTGTACCGCCACGGTATGGAATTGGCAGCGATTAGTAACTGCTGTTTTTTCTATGAAAAAATGGTGTCTGGTGGCGGGGCCTTGAGGGCCAGCCGACGTCGACACATCGCGCGAGGTTGTTGACGTTATTAGCTTTGACCCAGCCGCAAGCTATAACCGCTCAGGGCTCCCCTCTCCGCAGAGGATTTTGGTCTTCTGCTGGAGCTTGGGCGGTATTTGTCCTAGGCCCCACACCGCCTCTCACCGTGCAGCCAAAAGAAGAGAGAGCACGGCCTCGTCAGCGGCGATGACGAGGCCCTCGACAGGTGGCCATGTTTTCCCCCGCCAGAGGTATCCTGGGCGTTGAATCGACAGGTGTCCACAAGGCCGACAGCCTTGGCGGCCGAGGGATCGGCCATGTTGGATGGGCTCGGCTTGGAATATACAAGCCGTCGCCGTCCTGCCGCGAGCAGCCCGCTCTCCGATCACTCCCTCCCCCAACATCAGCGGAAAAAGGGGGCTCTGATTGTTTCCTTTGGCTGCGGGCCGCGTGCCTTCGTTGAAGCGCGTGCGGCCCCACTTTTCGCTTCTCATGGGGACAGGGGCTGACACCCAGTTGATGGCTGAGCCTGGGTCTGTCCGTGAGAATGTTGTGCTGTCAAGTGGCTCCCACACCATAAGCTGTGTTGGTTGAGCCTGGTGTTACGTCTGTCAACTATAAGTGTTGTCAGCAGCGGGGCTCGAAACCTTTTTGAGGCACACAGTGCGGGCTTCCCCGACCTCGCCTTTGCCAGGCCAGGTATCATGTTGGTGCCTCCCACTCCCGCGAGATTGGCAGTGGTCTGAAAAGAAGAGGTGTGCGTGATTTAGGTGGTAGTAATATCACTGCAGGGCTACGGTGTGTAGGAACCCATGGGGTCCTCACGCCTTGCATGTCCGGCTGCAGAACAACTCCTCAGCATGTTCTGGAGAGGTGTTCAGTGGGGGGGCTTTTGTCACCTAGATTGATGTCAGCTTCCCCCGTATCAAACCGGCCCTTTCTGTCGGGGTCCCCCCTTGGGTGCGATTGCCTCGTGGGTAGTGTCAGGTTCCGACCCGACTCCACGGAACGCTCTGCTCGCACGGGTCCAGGGTTGGCTACGCACAGCGGGTGGGACCGGGCCGCCTATCTACAGTTCTTGGCGGACCTGTGCCACATGGCGGCGGGTGCGTTGGGAGTGTCGTCACATATGGCTACAGCAGTACCATATGTTGAGGTGGATGGAGAGAACGCTGAGGCGGGGACTTGTATTTACACAACCCCACCCGTTTTCGGGTTTGGTACAGACCCTATTGTCAGGGTCACCAGCAGTGACAGCTCTGGTGAACGAGATCCAATCTCTGTGGACGAAGCAAGCCATCGTCGTGGCGTTTTCCTCCCGGTGTTCTCTGGTGCCTGAGAAATCGGGTGGGGGGGTGTCAGACCCATGCTGGACCTGTCCCATGGGAAGGTTCGGCATTTTTTGGATCGTCTCCTACCTGTTGAACACTGTCAGGTGGGGGTCTGGTTCTCCTCCATAGACCTGTAGGATGCGTATTCGCATCTCCGATCTTCCATCCTAGGGCTTACCTACGCTTCCTTTGCAGGGTTAGCGTATGAGTACCAGAGGCTGCCGTTTGGTTTTCTCTGGCTCCCCGCATCTTCACCAAGTGCGTGGAGGCTGCACTGGGGCCTCTGCGTCGTCAGGGGTTATGAAGTGTATTCTGCCCTGACGACGTTCTGGTCCTTGGCGGTCAAGGTGGATCGTCGGGTCTCGTACCAGGCAGGTTCCTACCAGCCTGGGGTTTGCTGTAGACTGGAAGTAGAGTACTCCTCTTCCCAGTCAACGGTTGGAGTGCTATGGGCATCCCTCTCGGAGCGTGTTGTCGACACGCTCGGGAGGTTCCGTCCTAGGACGGTTACGGCGCTGTCCGTGATACGCCTGCTCGGTATGATGGCATCTGCTCATTCCGTGGTCCCTCTTGGCTTCCTCTTCACCCCAGGAGGGGGTTACGGTGGTGGGTTTTCCGGTATGGAAATAGACCCGGTGAGAGGCAAGTGGAAGCGGCTAAGGTTCCCGTGTCAGTACTGGGGGACCTCGCCCTGGGGGGTTCCTCACCAGGGGGGTCCCCATGGGCAGTAGGCTGTCACACGTCACGTTGTTCACCGACGCCTCCCTCGCTGGAGACGCGTCGGGCCAACGCAGTAGGGGGCAGCTGGCAAACCGTGCTGCCCGGTCTGCGCTACGTTCAATGTGTTGGTATTGAAAGCGGTCCTTCTGGTCCTCAAACGGTGTTGATCAGTGTAATATCCTAGGGATATCTGTGTAGCCCATAGCCTACCACAGCACAGCAATGATGCGTGCGTGATGACGTGTTACGTATTCCAGTCATCCGATATGCAGATGCTGTTCTTTGTGTTGTCATTGCTGCCCGGGACGTGAGAATAAATGGTAACCCAATAAGCATTCGCCCGATTCCATCATTCCCTATAGACACTAAGAGTGACGTTTAGCGGAATATTACATGGTGCCAGAAGCCGGGTCTTTTTCGAACCCGTGCCAAGAAAGAAAAAGAGAAAGAAAGACGATATGGAGGCTGCAGCAGTACCAATGCCGACGATGCATTGGGAATCCTCAAACCTACCTGACGCATGGAAAAAATTCCGCCAGCACGTCGAGCTAATGTTTAGCGGACCGTTCAACGGCAAGACAGAGGAAATCAAATGCAGTTACCTCCTATTATGGATCGGGGAAAAGGGAAGAGACATTTTCAACACCTGGCAGTTGTCCGACGACGACAGGAAGGAGCTTAAAAGCTACTACGACAAGTATGAAGAGTACGTTATGCCAAAGGCGAATCCCATATTTGCAAGGTACAAATTTCAGGAGAAGGTCCAGGGGCCTAGCGAAAGTGTCGACCAGTTTGTTACAGAACTAAGACTGCTCGTGAATGACTGTAACTACCCCAATAGTGAGGAGATGGTTAGAGATAGAATTGTTTTCGCTACAAACTCTGTAAGGGTCCGGGAGAAGCTATTGAGCCACGGGGCAGCGCTAACGTTCGAGAAGGCCATGGACATAGCACGCTCCCACGAGCTAGCCCAGGTACAGATGAAGCTAATGATTAGCCCAGGGGCTAACGCTAGCCAGGACGTGCACGCGGTCGGCAAGAAGCCGTACGGGGCACATACACAGCTCACAGCCATGGACAAATACAGAAGCAACAGAGAAGACTCGACAGATAACACATGTAGGAACTGTGGAAGAGAGCGCCACACGGGGTCAGAAGACTGCCCAGCTAAAGGTCGCAAATGCAATAAATGCCAGAAAGTCAACCATTTTGCAAACGTGTGCAGAAGCCGCACGGACGTGCACGGCAAGAGGAAGGACGTGCACGAGGTATCAGAGGAATGTGCATGTGCGCAACAGGATGACGAATGGTTTGTGGACTCCATCGTAACTGAGCACGCAGATACGAAGCGGGAACAGGCGTTCGCTGAGTTGGAGGTTGGTAAAGTAAACAAGCACAAAATAAAGTTTAAAATTGACACTGGTGCACAAGCGAACGTAATGCCAACAGCAACCTTCCACCAGATGTACGGTAAAGTGACACTAGGCCCACCATCCAGCCGACTCTCAGGTTATGGTGGCCATGCTCTCAAGGTAGAGGGGTCATGCAAACTCACATGAACATTCTAAGTGCATCACTACCAGATCTGGTCGCGTCGTTAAGCCAAGAGTAAAGCTTGACATTTAAGATCCTAAGACCCTACTCAGTGGACCCTGAATCATTACGGCCACGTGAAAGTGAAATGCATGTAAAAAAAAAAAAGGAGAGAGGAGGAGATATTGTAATTACTGTAATTATCATAATAATTGACATGTCTTGAGACCGTTTTCTACTTATATTGTTTAAGTATACCGTTTCTGCCTATATTGTTTGAATATAAATAATGGTCCACAGGTGTGTGAATATAGAACAAACGGTACCGTATATTCTAAAGTAATGTTTTCAGGATTCTAGGTTGCCACCGTGAGTTTCATCTTAGGAAGGGAGATGTAATATCCTAGGGATATCTGTGTAGCCCATAGCCTACCACAGCACAGCAATGATGCGTGCGTGATGACGTGTTACGTATTCCAGTCATCCGATATGCAGACGCTGTTCTTTGTGTTGTCATTGCTGCCCGGGACGTGAGAATAAACGGTAACCCAATAAGCAGTCGCCCGATTCCATCATTCCCTATAGACACTAAGAGTGACGTTTAGCGGAATATTACAATCAGGACGGACAATACGACGTCAGTGTCGTATATCGACAGACAGGGAGGAGTACGCTCCCCCCGTCTGCACCGGGCGGCTGGCTATGGGCGTTCTCCATCTGCGCGGCCTGAGGGCTCTCCACATCCCCGGCAGGGTGAATGTGGGTACAGGTGTAATGTTGCGGGGCGGTCCTCACCCTGACGGGTGGGGATTACGTCGGGACATAGTCAGGCAGGTCTGGGACCGATGCCGTGCCGCCTGGGATTCTTTCCCCCATACATCTGTTAGGCAGTTGTTGGGGCGGGTATGTTGAGGAGCGCAGGTCCTTGATCCTGATTGCGCCGGACCGGGGTGCAGCTGTGTGGTTCCCGGTCCTGATCCAGCTACTGGTAGCGCCGCCATGGCCTATTCCTTGGTCGGCGAAGGTCCTCGCTCAAGCACACAGGTCGCTGTTCAGCACCCGGTGTTGTGCCAACGTCTGATGGTTTGGCTGGTGAGAGGGTAAGTCTGGAGAGGATGGACCCTTCTGTGGTTGATACCATCCAGAATGCGCATGCTCCCTCCACTGTCGCGCTTACACGGGCAGATGGCGTATGTTCCAAGAGTGGTGTAAGGCGGGGGGCAGGGACCCGGTGTCCTGCCCCCTGGATGCTGTCCTTGTTTACCTTTAGTCTCTCCTTGATAGACTGTCGGCTTCGACGGTGAGGGTATATGCAGCAGCTATATTCTCTTATCATGAGGGATTTGAGGGTGATGTTTTGTTCAGCCACCCTCTTGTGAAGCGTTTCCTGCTTGGCGCTCGACGCGTTAAGCCGGTAAAACGCTCTTTGGCTCCGAGTTGGGATCTTCAATTGGTCCTCGGTCGGTTGTCCTTGGCCCCGTTTGAGCCTCTTGAGCAAGCACCGTTGGGACAGCTGTCATTCAAGACCGCGTTCTTGCTGGCCGTCACTTCCGCTAAACGCGTGGGTGAGCTCTGTGCTCTCTCGGTACGACCAGAGTGCCTGTCTTTTCGTTCCGATTGCGGTGCCACTCTGCGGCCTAATCCTGCCTTCGTGCCTAAAAATATTCGGAGTTCCTTCCGCTCCAGGGATATTGTGGTTCAGGCGTTTCATCCACCTCCTCACGCTAGTGAGTTGGAGGCGGGCCTTCACCTGTCATGTCCGGTCCGTGCTGGGGGATTTACCTCAGCCGTACTCAGGGCCTCAGGGCTACCGATCAACTTTTTGCCTGTTACGGTGGTTTTCGTGCCGGTAAGGCACTATCGAAACAGCGCCTGTCCCATTGGTTGTGCGAGGGCATTGCCCTCTGCTACACGTTGGCCGGGCTGGCTCCCCCTGGGGGCGTCAGGGTGCACTCCACTCGTGGGGTGGCGGCCTCTGCCGCTCTGCTGGGTGGGGCCTCGCTGGAGGACATCTGTGCTGCAGCTTCATGGTCCTCCCCGGGTCCCTTCGTAAGGTTTTACCTCATGGACACATGGTTCGAAATTAACGGGGGCTTGGGGCAAAATGCCCTAGAAAATTGACCAAATGCCCTCGAAAATCAGTTAAGGGGGGCAATAAAAGCCCCCGACAGTTTACTAATTATATATATAATTATATATATGCTCTACAGTGCGAGCATTTCCCCCGTATTTGCCCCTAATAATATGTGTGTGTGCGCGAACCGGAAAAATCATTTACTTGCAGAGTGAAGATTACAAAACAGCTCCGCTGTTAATAGTTAAGAAACTGGACTGAAATTCAGTTTTTGGGTGGAATGCAAAGAGGGAGGGAGGCGGGGCCCGCTGCGTGTTACAGTGCTTGAGAGGTGCTGCGAACACAGACAGACAGACAGAGAGCTCTGCTCTGCTTTCAGCAAGCATGCATAGTGCTGTGTAACATTAAGTTACACTGCTATCTTAACGTTAGCAAGCTAAGCATCTGCATAGCGCGACCTGTGTAACGTTAAGTAACTTGTGTTCGGCGGGGAAAGACGTTCCATTTGTAACACAACTCCAAAGAATAACATCCAAATGATCCCGATGCGCATTTCCTTCATTCCACAGCGCTGAGCGCGCAACGTATTTCATTGATCGATCTGACAACAACACAACTTGCCCTCAGGGACAATCATATTTAATCTATTTAGATAGAGTATGTATGTATTATTTACAGATAATTGAAGGTACCTCAAAACATGAAACCAAGCCATGTCACACATCGTGTGTGTGTGTGTGTGTTACTTGAACAATTGTCACTCTGCTCCTAAATTTCTGTGTGCTCCTAAATTTGTATTTAGATTTTATTTATTAACATTTTATTTAGGAGCACATGTGCTCCTTGGGAAAAAGGTTAGCGTAGAGCCCTATATATGGAGACATTAACATTACGTTATCAAACATAGGGACGAAGACTGTAAAAAAAAGTGTCAACAATGTTTTATAATCTTTATGTTAATTTTCATTATAAAAATGTTGTGCCCCCGAAATAAAAAAAAAAGCCCCCGAAAATCAATTAAGGGGGGCAAAAAAAGCCCTTGATTTTTTTTAAATTTCTAACCCTGCATGGACATGACCGGGGGTTCTGTCTCCCAGGCGGTTCTGAGGTCTGTGGCCTCTCCTGCTTCCCGTCCTTTGGTGGGGTAGCAGGGGTGTGTGGGTATGGGCCACAGTGTGTTGTGTCACACGTGGTTCCGCCTGTGCTGTGTGTTCAAGGGGTTCTAGTTCCCTCTTGTTCGCACTCGGGTGGAGTTGACTGCGCCCCCTCTTCATTAGGAAGGATGGGGTGACGGGACTCCCCTTTCCCCTTGATGTGGGCTTACGGGTCCTCAGGGGGTGCATCTGTTGGGCCTCGCGTCCGCTCTACCCCATATCTCGGTATGGCTTAAGAGCGGGACGCGATGCAAGTACGATATATAACGATAGGTTATGTATATAACCTAGTTATATGAGTACTGGCTAAGCGTCCCGCTCTTAGCGTGCCCTGAGTTCCCGTGGGGAAACTTTTCTTTGGAAACGATTTTTTCCGAGGAAGAGTGAGTGGTGGCCATGCCCAGTACTAAGTAGCACGCCACTAGGGGCGGGGCCTGGCAGGTGAGGGGTGTATTTTGGTTTTATTCGTTGATGCAGTACAATAGGTACATGAGATGAGGTATATCTCGGTATGGCTTAAGAGCGGGACGCTTAGCCAGTACTCATATAACTAGGTTATATACATAACCTATCGTTAACCTTTCACTACCACACTACAGAAGGTGGTAGTGAAAGGTTAACCTTCTGTAGTGTGGTAGTGAAAGTGTTAACCCTTATTGTATTTACTTATTTTTCTATCGCCCAGCCCTAATTCCTAATATCTATGTTGGTTTGACCAGGGCACAGTCCTGGGGAAGATTGAGTTTGACGGGCAGCCTGTGGAGATATCAGACCCCAACCAGAAGAACCTGGTAGCAGAGGTTTCAACCAAGGTAACCCATGTTGGCCACCTGTACAGGCTTCCTACATAGCTATAGAAAACCATATATGAACCAATTTTAGTTATTTTCTTAAATGGCACTAAATATAACACTAGAAGTCTGAAAAGTGTGTGTGTTGGGGAAAGGTTGTCAGTTTGATACTCAAATAATTACACTTTTTCTATTGTTGTAGACTCACTATTTGTTGCTGTGAGGATTAATCTTCAGCTATGAGTGATGTGGTCTAGTACTCTAGTTGACAGTCATACTGTGATCTTTGTTGCTGTGAGGAATAATCTTCACCTATGGAGTGATGTGGTCTGTCCAGCCAATAATCACATACATCATGTCTAACACCAGCCAAACCCTGTCAATAAATGATTATCTGGAAAAGATATGGAATTCTGAAATGGAAAATTGTGTACTATGAAACACTTGTGGACACATAAAACACTTGGTCTTAATTCTGAGACCAGTTCTAACTGTTAAATAGTGTAACATGACAGCATGTTGTGCTGAACGGTGGTCTCCACTCTCCCTGCACTGTCCCTTCCAGGAGATCCTGGTGTTTGGGAAAGGAAACCCCATCAAAGTAGTGGCCGTGGACTGTGGTATCAAGCACAACATCATCCGCCTCCTGGTCAAGGTGAGCAGTAGAGGATTCACTCTCTATAAGTAATCCTTGTGCTGACCATTATGGCACTTTAGTAATAACTTTTTAGTGTGTATCCCTTTTTCCAGCATTAGGAGATGAAGGATTATTAACAGTTGGTTATAGACCTTTTCTAACTGGACAACATAGAACTTGTGTGTTGCAGTGTTTGCTAATACAATAGCTGATTAGCATAATAAGAAGAGGATAGATCAAGTGTCGTCATAGCAACATTCGAAAGTGGTTTCTCTCGTTACCACTGTGAGACAAATCGCATTGTAAGATGTAAGTGCTGAATAAATGCTGATAACCTCCGCGGGAACGTTGAGGCTGTGAGCCATGGTTTTTCTTATAATTCTAGATAGCTGACAGGAAATAAACTGGAGTCCAAGCTGTTCCCCTAGTGGCATAATTCACCTGAAAAGATACAGATTTAGTGGAATTGCATTGCTAGGGAACGGCTTGGACTGCAGTTGAATTCCTGTTGCAGTGTTTGCTAATATCAACTGAAGTGTAGTCCATTTTTAACGTTTATGTTGTCAAGTTGAAAACGTCTAATATAAAAGGGGTAGTTCACTCTTCTAAGAATCCTGTCTGACTTGTCTTGAACTGGGAGTCACTTCAGTCTATCTAATAAGTAATCACTTGCACTGGTAACCGCCTAACTGTATAACTACTTTATATGGCAACATCTTCAGAGAGACATGCTATGGGACCCAATTTGCTTCTGCTAGCATTGCTAACAATCTATGTGCCCAATATCTCAAAAACCTTAACACTGGTGTGATTGCTTATTAGACACATATAAAGAGGTATCACTTTAAAACATCTGGAATTATAAAAACAAACAGAAAACTCACAAAACATAGAGGTTTAATATCCCTATTTAAATCCTGAAGAAAACCCACTTTATGATTGAGTTGAAAGTTAACTGACCCCTGACCCTGGTCTTTGTGCAGAGGGGTGCTGAGGTCCACCTGGTGCCTTGGGACCAGGACTTGTTAAGTCTGAAGTACGACGGCCTTTTCATCTCCAATGGACCGGGGGACCCCGCGCTGACTCAGACCCTTATCCACAATGTCCGCCAGGTACAGTACCACTTTAACCATAGATATATAAACACTAGATGGCTCAAGGCGGAGTCTCCCGCATAGTTCACCGGCAGCCATCTTGCTTGAGTGGACTACTGCTTTAACACTTTGATTGCCTAAGGCTAAATTCATGATATACCATCCGTTGCCATCTCTATTTGTCTATGGAGAAGTTCCCCTTCTTTGCAGGGCTAAAACCTTTTTAAATTCTATTGCTAGATTGCCATTATTAGGGCCCATTCAAGGTCCTATATGTATTGTTCATTGTGTAGCAACGTTAAACTTTTTCATTCACATATTCATAGTAAAATATGGTCTAAAGTATAAGTATGTTTTCATCTCTTTCTGCAGCTTTCTCCAGAACGTGATTTATAGCCCCAAATGCATTATATTGATGATGAAATACAGTTTGGTAGGAATCTGTGCGAGATCAAAAATTTCAATTGGACGTACTTCTAGAAGTTTCTACGTATCATCTGATGATGACCGGATGGGCGGGGGATCGTTTATAATTCCGTGGGCAGCGTTATATCATTCATCTAGTGTGGGTGATATGATCATCAGAGCAGTTTATATGGAACACGTTCAAAAATAACGCTGAATCTTACCGTATCTTCCTCGCGCCGTTGGACGATGAGCGTGGAACTGAAATATTCCTATTATGGAATGTAGAAATACGCGATCTATTTCCAGGTTGTATAATAGTATATATGTCCAAATCATGTTGTTTATCGAGTTATTGGCAACGGATCGCTATGTATTGTGTCGAGATCGAGTCCCGGGACCTATAGAGAGTGCCCGGAAGTAATATGGACGATCAGCACTTCATCCACATGACTTCCTGTTTGGCGCTTCTGCCGATCGGCCACCAGATGGCGCTCTTGAACCGCTAGAGGGTTGAGAGGAGGCCAGCATTGTGTCTCAGGGCTGCGGAGGAAAACTATGATTTCGATCACAGATTTGTGAAATATTGATATTGAAGACGAGTTACGGCGTCCTCGGCAACTTGAGCATGGCGGGGAAGGACGCCTAAACACGTTTTCGGCACTTAAAGTGTTAAGGTGATGATCTGCACAAACAAAAATACTTGCTGAAATCTTGACGGATTTACAAACGGTTTGGTTTCTTACAAATGTTATTA
This sequence comes from Notolepis coatsorum, assembly GCF_963971535.1. Taxonomy (NCBI): domain Eukaryota; kingdom Metazoa; phylum Chordata; class Actinopteri; order Aulopiformes; family Paralepididae; genus Notolepis; species Notolepis coatsorum. Next base: position 148,613,454 of record NC_140167.1, read on the forward strand.
ACGTGGCTATGATTCTTGCTTGGAAGAATCTTTTTATACATTTATTTTCTTTTTTATATGAAAGTCCATTATAAGTATGCAGTATGATAACTACATCTCTGACGTTAACAAACCAAACGGTTGAAAATTGAGCAAGCTATGGTTATTTCAATAGTACATGCACCATAGACATGCATGTTCTGAGTGGGCGTGCTCCACCCACGCAAGATGGCTGCTATGTGGCAACGTCGGTCTCCGTTGGCCAGAAGCGCGGGTGAGTCATCTAGTGATATAACTGTTATATCTATGACTTTAACACCCAGCTCATTTAAAGGGATAGTTCAGATTTTTGGAACCCTAGCAAGTATTTCTTACTTAAGAATGATGTTGTTGATTGGTAGAGTCCTTTCTCAGCACAATCCATGTTATTCCTCATACTAGCTCTGGCTAGCTACAAACCAATGTAAAGTCAATGGGGTCAAGCTCCTGTCTGTACAAGCTGACTGAGGCTCGCTGACATTTACCTTGTCTGCATTGTGGAGTACATTTCACTCACACAGTCTCACTCAGATTGTACAGGAGCATGACCACATTGACTTTGCATTGGTTTGTGGCTAACTATCCAGAGCTAGTATGCTGGTATACATAGGCTACACCAGGGCCGGACTGGGGAAATAATTCATACCGGGAGATATAGTGCGAAATATAGCCCCAGTCAGGCCACTTTTTAAGCGGGGGGTCTGGGGGTCCCCCACCAGGAACATTTTAGTTACAAATACTTAATTTCCTGCATTCTGGTGAATTTTAGTGCATGTGAATCACAAACTAATGAGCCAACAATTGCTTAGTACAATGTACTGTTATGAACTTCAAATAAAACTGTTGTGGCATTAGCAATGCTACTCTCTCCACCTTCAAAAAGAAAAAAAGCAAGAGCACAACATATTTTTCTATTTACTATTATAATACAGTTAACCACTCTCTCCACCTATTCAAACAGAGCAAGAGCACAATACCATATTCAGTTTACTGATGCATCAACAGTTAAAATAGCCCTTTACACAAACATTAAATAACAGACCTTTCATTACAATACTATAATAACAGTAGCCACTGCCAGAATAGTGACACATGTATCGCGTGTGGTGAGCACACGCATGCATGCACAACGAAGACAGAAGATTGCGTTGTCTCAATCATTTTAACTATAAAATGAGCTCAAAGTATGAGCTCACTGACTAAAATTTCCAACAAAAAGCATCAATTGTCAAATAATATTGATCACATTAACTAGACTAGATGTTTTTGAGGAAATTAGAAAGGGAACAACAACTTAACCCTTGTGTCTGATCAGATTCTTATTTTTTTGATAACTGCAGTGATTATGTTTGTAGCCAATATATGTGGCAAAGGTGTGTAATCTTTGAATTATCTTGGAATTATTTTGACTTTCTCTTTCATAAATAGTTTATTCAATTTCAGCCCCGATCATAACCGCCACATATTGTTTTTTGTAATGTCAGATTTAACAACTCCTTTCAGAAAAGTGGGAGTATTTCATTTTCAATCTGAAGTTGAATCAAATATTTATGGAAAGAAAGTGGGAAATTATTTCAACATATAATCTTTTTATGGCGTTTTTCAATTTAGTCCCCTAATATGGTAAGAGTATAATACTTTAGTTTTCAGACACAAGGGTTAAATTATTAATTTGTTTCTTGGCAGATTTAACATTGGGCTTTTGACAGGGGAGATGATGATGCATTGCATGGTAACGTTAGCTAGCTAACATCCACATGTTTATTTTTATCACTGACTAACCTGCTGGTTCCTTGACCTTGGTGCAAGAAAACATTTGATAAATGTTGCCGGATTTAGCAGCATCTCCTGTAAGGGCCTTTCTTTTTCTTTGTTTTATCCCTCTCTGCTCCACCCTTTCTCTTTCTTCCACTGTCCATCTTGACATCAACGTTAAATTGACTTTCGCTCTACTGTATCTCTCCCGAGTCCCTCACTACCTGGCTCAATGCCTGGCTGTTATTCTGCGGCCATTCCATTCGCCGCCTCCGCTGTCAATCAGTTGTATCGCCTGGTCCCGCCTCCACCAATCACAAGCGGCAGCACGGCTCCATTTGTGTGTGTGTGATCCGCGAGAGGGAGAGAGTCAGATAGTTCTCCAACTCTGTTGCAGACAGTGAAATCCTGGTTGTTCCCCACCCACCTAGGTTATCTAACTATCGTGCCGCCACAACTAGAAACAATGGCCTGGCAAAAAAAATTATAATTATAATAAAAAAAAATATATATATATATATTTTTTTATATATACTTTTTTTTGTTTTTATCTGTGCAGGCCAGGCCACCGGGAAAACTGCCGGTGCTCCCGATGTCCAGTCCGGGCCTGGGCTACACTATGCTGATTTATTTTACACAACAAACAGTTTTGCACACATTCATTTAGTTTGACCGTTATTGAGAGTAAATTAGTTTCAATATGGCCACCAGTGATGCCATCGGGGACATTGAATCCTTGTGTTGTGTTAATTACAGCTCAATGAAATGATAAGGTAGCAGTCCCAATGTATTGCTATCTTTACCATCTACATCATTTCATGGAGCTGTAATTAACACAACACAAGGACTCAATGTCCCTGATAACATCCCTGATAGCCATATTCAAACTAATTTACTCTCAATAACTGTCAAAAACTAAATTAATGTGTGCCAAACTGTTTTTGGATGTGTGTGAGCTTCCCACTGCTCGGAAGTGGTTTTGATGGGTCTAATGCAGAGGATGATTTCCCCACAGGGATTAGTAAAGCATAACTTAACTTCTCATATGCCTTCTGTACCTGCTTGTTGTCCTGTAAGGTGCTGGAGAGTGACCGTCCCCAGCCTGTGTTTGGGATCTGCATGGGCAACCAGATTACCGCTCTTGCTGCCGGAGCCAAGTCTTACAAACTGCCCATGGGCAACAGGTAAGCTCTCTACCCTAAACGTGTGGAAGACGCACATGAAATCCACTCCTTAGCGGTAGACATGGGAATGATATTGTGACAAATTAATTAATCACTGGGTGATGTACTAGTCGACATTACAAGTACTAGTCGGTTAATCTAGATTGAATCGACGTTCAACTCCAGTTTATTTTGTACTAGGGATGGGCAAAACTCACAAAATTTCTATTCGATAGTGACTGGAAACAATTCTATTACTAATCGAAAATCTGTTTCATTTCGTTAGATTTTAGGCTGAATCTTCACATGCCAGAATACTTCCAAATATCCATATTAAAAAGCCTTGGTAACTAATCAGTTAGGATACTATGTTCATTAGTCCATTAAAATGTTTATTCTATGAACAATGTTCTCTGACAACCTCTCGGATAGCCCCTTGACACCACATCGCCTGCTCATCAGATCTATCCTGTAGCAATTAAGGACAAGTGAAATTAATTAGATGTTAGGCTTATATGGGTGCTGTAGTCTGACAACAAACACTCATGGAATTCCTGAAGAGCTGCCACCAGTCATTGGCCTGTGTTGTGAGTGATTATGTTAACATGCAGTTTGGTCACCCGTGTTAACCCTTTCACTACCACACTATAGAACAGGGGTGGCCAACCAGTCAGAGACTAAGAGCCACAAAAAAATTACTGTGGTACCACAAAGAGCCACACCATATACCAGCGTTTCTCAACCTTTTTTTTCAGTCACGGCACCCTTCATGCGTTTATAGGTCTCACCCTCTGGCCTCTGAAGTTGCTAATGTCTTTTTTATTTGGGCCTCACGGGGTTAAAAGTACCCTGTGAGACCCACGGTTTCAAAATTACAAAATCACTTTTAGCCATTTAAAAAAATAATGTTTATTTAAAAAATGTTAAAGGGGAACTATTTTACTATTTCTTTCACTATTTGGGCACTTTTACACAATTCCTGTGAGTCTATGGAACACCTAGGTTTTTTTCAAAAAAAATGCATTGTTTTGTATTTCTAATCAAGTACTAAAAACCGCATTTTACCTTAAGATCTTAAGCCGTTTTGAGGCTGGGCTCCAACCACTGTGTGGCCTGGTGCCAACTGCCACATCAACTGCCACATTATTATGCAGCTGAGAAATCTCTGACATCACAGATATGCACATTTTCAGATGACTCAGTTCAGTGAGGGTGAATATTGTGAGAGGAGAATTGGAAGAATTCGCCAATATGAGAATTAGAGACATATATCCTATTAATATAAGTCCACATAGCTAAGAAACAATGGTAAACACTGAAAAAAGCCATTTATAAGATAGTTCCCCTTTAAGCACATGTATAGTCAATTGGTCCTGTTGTTCAGCCTCACAATGCTATTTGATAGTAAATGTGTTTATATGTCCCACCCTCTGGCCTCTGAAGTTGCTAATTTCTTTTTAATTTGGGCCTCACAGGGTTAACCTCTTAAGCCCGAGATATACAGTAAAAGTGTATATTTTCAGCATTATGTTTGTTTACCAATTATTTGAACTGTTATTAGTGAAATATAAGATTATAGAAATCTCAGGGCATTGAGTCGGAAACCGGCGCATATTGACAGGAGGAAGTGGCACAGCCAAAAGTGAGTGTAGTCTTTTGAAGGAAGAGACTCAGGGCTTTCAAATTTCGAAAAACGACCCTACCCAGCTCACACCAGCCCCTGTCAATCATCTGACTTCTGGATTTACTTTTTAATTTCTCTTATTTTTTGTGATTATCTCCCACAAACCTGAACGTTATTGCCATAAAACAGAACGCAGTTAGTTTCTCTACCTTTCTGTGAACGTCTTGCAAAAAACGGTGTTGCAATATGATGAAAAATGGTGGAGAAATTTACATTATAAAAAAGATGGCAGAATTCAGTACTGTATCTACAAAACCTTCTGTTTAATCATCTTCCCTTTATTCATTTGCTTAGATTTTTCAGGTCTGGTCAATTTTAGCATGGTGTTATTTACAGTCAAATATAATTTTTTTTTTTAAATAGAATTGATATTCTCCTTTGGTTCATTACAATTTACTCAAGCCTAGTAACAGACACACTATTTCTGACACTGATCCATATATGTCCCTAGATTCAGATACCAAGAACATGCAAATGGACCATCTAAAAAAAAATTGTAAATGTTTATTCTACGTCCTTATGGAATGAGTGACATAAAAAAAAAAAAGTAAAAAAAAAAAAAAAAAAGTAAAAAAAAAATTAAAAAAATATATATTTTTTTTATTTTTTTTTATTTTTTTTTATGGATGGAAGAGCCGCACATTGACGGGCAAAGAGCCGCATGCGGCTCGCGAGCCGCGGGTTGGCCACCCCTGCTATAGAAGGTTAACCCTTTCACTGTCACCTTAACCGTCTGTAGTGTGGTTGTGAAATGTTAACCGTCTGTAGTTAAAGCGTTAACCCTTTGTAGTGTGGTAGTGAAAGTGTTAACCCTTTGTAGTGGAAGCGTTAACCTGTGGTAATGAAAAGGGTTAATGGGACTGATTGAGTGGCCCCACTTCATATGAAACCACCACCTCACGTGTCAACCTCCGCTAGGGTAAAGGCGACAGTATACTGACTGAAGGAAAGGCATTTGGTCAGGTTTGTGAGAACAAAGTGATCCATCTGCGGAGAATAGAAAGCTCCGCGCTGGCTTCGGCCACCACAGTGTGTAGCGGCTTGCTATCCACACTAGTTGGATTCTCTGCATACCGGCTGTGTGATCATGATTTGTGCAGAGCTGGAGTAAATATGTGGCAAGTATTCATCTGTGTTTCTGTTTCAGGCAAGTCCGTCAGTAACCTGATCAGGCTAAACTTATTTTATACACCTGTTCAAATTGTCATCTACTCCTTATAACACCAGCACTGCTCCCCATACAGTGTTAGATGTTCCCCGTGTTAACACTTCCTTCAGTCAATCCTCCTTCCAATTTGCTACTCCCAGCAGTTGGAACGAGATGGAAAATACTTTGAAAATGGATCCCCCTCACTACTTTTAAGGACTCAAGTGTCGTCATAGCAACAGAGTTGTTTACACACACCTGTAACTGTCACCCTGCCGTTTAACTGACATTTACATTTATCTGTTCTACTTCATGTCTTGCATTACTTGTATTTTTATTACAAGTTTGTTTTAGTGTGTGTTTTAATTATTTCCCTTACCTCTGTGATGTACAGTATATGTATCATCTGTGTCCAATAGTCTGATCTGGATTGTTCTTTTTTGGTAAATTTTATTTTATTTATTTCTTTTACTTTTCCCTGTTACCCTTCGAGAGGCTCTTTGTCATCTCGCCATGTAGTCATTGTAAATACATACATAAATAAATAAAAATGAAATAAACCACAGATTATAGAGGACATGAACTTGTTATCAAAAAACCTGTTCTCACCATAGCGATATAAAGTAGTCCTAGCTGTTAAAAAACAAAACAAAACAAAAATTCCCAGAATGCCTTAGCTCGCTGGACTACCGCACACGTGATTTTTTTTCCGTAGCCGCAGTTTGCGAAGACGCTCTCTGATTGGCTAGCCCGCGTACAGCGAAGACCCTCTCTGATTGGTTTAGCTCCGACGGGCTCTGGGATAGAAATGTCCGCCTTGTACATATATATATATATTTTTTATCCACTTTTTCTCCTTTTTCTATTTTTCTCCCATCCCAATTCCACTGTGCCAATTCTCCCCTCCCCTGTCTTGAACGTTGCTCGCATATGCCCCCCACTGGCCGGTTGTAGGGAGGATAGAAGCCTTGCGTCACGTGTCCCCTCCGATACACGAGGAGGCAGCCTGTCACATCTTTTCACCTGCCAGCGCAGACTCTCATTGGCGAGGTGTAACGTGTGGGAGGCTCACACTACCCCCGCCATTTCCTGTCTCTGCTGTGCAGGTGTCCCCAACCGACCTGTAGGAGTCGCTGTCCACAACGTCCAGATTACCACCCATCGACTTCCACCCGCTAACTCTGCCAATTGAGTTAGTATGACGGCTGGCCCAAGCCGGAGCCAACGCCGACAGCCGGAGTCGAACCCAGTGTCTCTTGCGTTGGTGACGAGCGCAATGTCCACTGCGCCACCCAGCCGTGTACATATATATTCTCTGCTTCGAAGTGGTTATGCTTTGGCCCTCTTTCGAAGTGGGTTATGCTTAGAGTTTGGAATCAGGACTGGTGGTCCATCGCCCTGCTCTAAAGATAAACTCTAAGCATAACCCACTTCGAAAGAGGGCCAAAGCATAACCACTTCGAAGCAGAGAATATATATGTTCAAGGCGGAAGAGCCCTTCGGAGCTAAACCAATCAGAGAGGGTCTTCGCTGTACGCGGGCTAGCCAATCAGAGAGAGTCTTCGCAAACTGCGGCTACGGGAAAAAAATCACGCCTACCGCACACCAACACCTTTGATCTTGTATTGTCTGTAACCACCAACCATAAAATGATTGCATCTTACTGAAAAGTAAATTAACATAAAGTGGACAGCCTTACAAAACTATTGCTGCCCATTTTCACCCAAAAAATTAAATATGCTACTTTATTTTCAAAAGACATCTTTGATCTTATATCGCCCGTATCCTATATGTCTAAGATGTCTTTGACCTTATATCACCTGGTAAACAGATGTCGTAGTTCAAAACTATATATAAAATCCTATAAGGGTTTGAAACATGTAACCTTACAACAAACAACATAGCATAACGTATATTTAATGCATTGTATTACCTTCAATGTGTAGCAATGTAGTTTTAATATAAAACATTTTCCACCACCAACCTACACAATGTTATTGTTAAATGCCAAAAATAGAAGTAGTGCATATTACAGAAAATCAAAAGGAATCAACATTCCAACAAATGCTACACATTTACATTTTTAAAAAGGACACACAGTCACACACATAATACTCATATCCTATGTGTGGTATCCAGGCCTGGCCTTCATCCATAAATTACCTTCAGAAAAAAGTTCCCTGATTTATTTCGCAAGACCACTGCCACATCTGGCAGCTTTGTACAATACATAATACTAACTGAACTGTCGCTGACATTATCAAATCCAAGACCTTCAGAATCTCTCACAGATCATGGGTAGTTTACATTATGTATACAGTTATGGTTTATGGTTAATGCTTACGGCAAGGATTATTCAATTAAAATGCTGTGTGACTGTTGTTTGTTAGAGGTCAGAACCAGCCGGTGCTGAATATAATGACGGGCCAGGCCTTCATCACTGCCCAGAACCACGGCTACGGCATTGACAGTGAGTCCCTGCCCCCAGGCTGGAGCCCACTCTTCATCAACGCCAATGACGGCACCAACGAGGTCTGGATCACTTGGCATTACATTTTTGCCAGGGCAGTATTTTAATATTATTGTTTATCGTCTTTCAATGGGATCATATTGTGAGAAATATTGTGATATAGTTGTACATTCAGATTCAGATTCAGATTACTTTATTCACCATTTTATACAGGTACAAAATGGAACGTGATTTGACATTACAGTGCATGCTTTTTTCACAAATTAAGAACAATACAACAGTAAATAAATAATTATAAGTAAAGTGCAAGACGGGACAGAACAGTGAGACAACAATAAGACTGTGAAAGTGCAGTGGTTGGGGACATGGATACAGTGCAACACAAAGTTCAAGTCCAGAAGTCCAGCCCTAGCAGCTCGCCATAGAGGGGGGGGGAGCAGGGGGACACCTGACTCGTTTACCAGGCGAGCCGCTGAGGGGAAGAAACTGTGGCGGGACTTTAGTGTCTTGGGCAGCTGTAGCCGCCTGCCGTGGGGGAGCATGTTGTCTCAAGTAAGGATGAGCTATTATTAACACAAAAAAGAATCTCACAAAATGATCTGTGAAATATAATTTAAAAGTGAGTTTTTCTTCACACTTTACATTACCATGTAGTTAATTGGATCACATTGGATGGATTATTTAGCATGTGATATTGCCTACATAAACAGCAGACATTGTGACATCTAGAGCTGTCTCCATTACCATGTTTTGGTCTTCGAAGCTTCAGTAGTAATTATCAGCAAATAATCTAAGCTTCATTCTCCCGCACACAAAGTTGTGTGGTCATGAGAGCTATGGGGCAGATTGATTTGCTGAAAGTCTCATGACTAAATGTCTTTGAATATTGGATTATTATTTCTATAAGCCATTTATCATCTTGATCAGGGTTTCCGTTAGAAAAAATTGTTGCCGGTCTCCGTGACCTGCAAGATTTCAATCTACCGGACAAATGAGATTAATTCCGGTCATAGTTTATTGAGCTTTAAAACAATTGATATAGGCTATATAAAGAATGTCATCCTCAAGGCATGTAGATTTATAATATTATTACTTAAAACGAGGCTACTTTTGCGTATAGTCATTAATATATTCCAAATAAAATAAGTCCCTCGATACTCCGTGCTGCTGCTGACTTGAAATAAAATAGACCGCGTATGTGGGCAGTCGGTCCGACACTAAACAGCAGTCTGTTATAATCACATTTTTATGAGCTAACGAATTCCGTTATATTGGACATTTGTATTAATTATATCAAGCGAAGAACTGAGAAATTTTGCAGAGAGAGGCGGCAACATTATCGTGGGTTTGCGTGATGTATATCTCCACCTGCCAACGACTTGGTGCTGGTCATAATGTCCGGTGAAAACAACTCCCTCCAAGCACAACTTGACCACCCGAACCGTACCAAAACAGGCCAAAATTAAATAGCCCATGCGACGAACGATTCATTACATTCGTTTCATCGTTGCTCCACCAAGCAGCCGGTCCAACAATGAAAGCTGTTATCAGCGCGAGCCGGCCGCAGTTAGTTTGCAAGAAGCATCCAGCTGCAGACCCGCAGAGCAGCTTTCCAGGTCTGGGGACCGCACTGTGCCAGCAAAGCTGGTGGGTTCTGTGGGTCTGCAGCTGCATGCCTTCCGCAAATCCAGCAGCAAGCTCTCGCTGAGCGAAGCAACGACAACAAACTCAATGATTGTTTCGTTCATCGCATAGGCCACCCAACTCCAGCCCATCCAAATACAATTCAAATAATCAAACTGTGCCCAGAGGGAACTATTTTCACCGGACACTATGACCGGAGAGATTAAATATGTCGGACTTCAACAGATTTTGCCAGTCAAATACCGGTAATTACCGGCTAACGGAAACGCTGATCTTGATGTAGGAAAATTTTTACCAAAAACAAAGAAAACTAAGCATATGAATAGTGATTTTGGCATTGATTACCAGGCAGCGATTGAAGCTTCGAAGCTTCAAAGCATTCGGTTCAGTTCTAGTAACATCCATATCAGAAACAAGTCCTCATTATTACCATGATATTAATTTCTTCATTATTACCCAGCCCTAGTGTGAATGTTAAATGTGTTGTCAGTATGGTTATGATCTGTCATATTTGTTTTCTTACTCTAATCTATTATCTAATCCAATCTAATCTACCATGAAAGGACTAATGAGTGCATCAATGCATGAATGGACATTTAGAATACTGTTGACATGGACTGTTTTCTTCTTGTTCTTCTCAGGGCATCATGCATGATACTAAGCCCATATTCACGGCCCAGTTCCACCCAGAGGCCAAAGGTGGTCCCACTGACACAGAGGTAACATTGGCCTTTCCAACTAAATGCTCATCAAACTATCACTGCATGCCAACAGGAGGACTTGCACAGAATGTTTGTGCAGTCCTCTTGTGTTCCAACATGGCTGCAAACATTGGACCTCATTCTTGAACATGTTCGTAAGTATCTTCGTAATTTTTTTTTACTAATACATTACGAAAATCCTCCTCCGGATTCTTGAATGTGTGAAGCGGTCTTGTGGCCAAAATCATCGCAGCTGGGTTCCCATGAATGAAGAACGTCAGTAATTTTTTAACTAGAAGCACGTTCTGACCCTTATGGGGGAAATATTCAACAGGTAGCACAAAAGCAATTTGCGATTGATCAAAATGAGATTAGATTCGATTAAAATGTATTGTCATTATACAGCACAAGTACAATACACCGAAGATACGTTTGGCATCCAACCAGAGTGCAAATGTAACAGTAAAGTGCAATAGTAAAAATACAATGCACAGGTGATGAAACTGGTTAAAGGCTTCATTTGGGATAAATAGTTGGTGATTGTGTTCACGTCGATTCTACAGACATCCTCGGAATTAAATAATTATAATAATAATAAATACGACAATATTTGTATGGTAATAAAGAATTATGTTTTACATTTATAGTCATGACCCAAATAGGCATATGTCACGCTAAGATGTCATGTTCTACACAGTATGACTTACTACTATATGGCAGCACATATCCGCGATATCCTAATAAAACAAGTGATTTGAATAATAGAAGCCTACTGCTGGAACGATTCATTATGCACATACTGTATACAGTACGTGTGTTTGTGTGTGTGTGCGCGCGCATCTGCCTTATGCATCATCACCAAGCCGTTTCTCGACTGGCTCTTAGATGTGCGCACTAAGCAATGTAAGAAATAAATAAAACCAACAATAAATAATATCATAGAGAACAAGACGGTATATGGAATATCAATACAGTCTATTCCACTATAGCAGGGGTGGCCAACCAGTCAGGGAGACTAAGAGCCACAAAAAAATTACTGTGGTACCACAAAGAGCCACACCATATACCAGCGTTTCTCAACCTTTTTTTTCAGTCACGGCACCCTTCATGTGTTTATAGGTCTCACCCTCTGGCCTCTGAAGTTGCTAATGTCTTTTTTATTTGGGCCTCACAGGGTTAAAAGTACCCTGTGAGACCCACGGTTTCAAAATTACAAAATCACTTTTAGCCATTTAAAAAAATAATGTTTATTTAAAAAATGTTAAAGGGGAACTATTTTACTATTTCTTTCACTATTTGGGCACTTTTACACAATTCCTGTGAGTCTATGGAACACCTAGGTTTTTTTCAAAAAAAATTCATTGTTTTGTATTTCTAATCAAGTACTAAAAACCGCATTTTTCTACCTTAAGATCTTAAGCCGTTTTGAGGCTGGGCTCCAACCACTGTGTGGCCTGGTGCCAACTGCCACATCAACTGCCACATTATTATGCAGCTGAGAAATCTCTGACATCACAGATATGCACATTTTCAGATGACTCAGTTCAGTGAGGGTGAATATTGTGAGAGGAGAATTGGAAGAATTCGCCAATATGAGAATTAGAGTCATATATCCTATTAATATAAGTCCACATAGCTAAGAAACAATGGTAAACACTGAAAAAAGCCATTTATAAGATAGTTCCCCTTTAAGCACATGTATAGTCAATTGGTCCTGTTGTTCAGCCTCACAATGCTATTTGATAGTAAATGTGTTTATATGTCCCACCCTCTGGCCTCTGAAGTTGCTAATTTCTTTTTAATTTGGGCCTCACAGGGTTAACCTCTTAAGCCCGAGATATACAGTAAAAGTGTATATTTTCAGCATTATGTTTGTTTACCAATTATTTGAACTGTTATTAGTGAAATATAAGATTATAGAAATCTCAGGGCATTGAGTCGGAAACCGGCGCATATTGACAGGAGGAAGTGGCACAGCCAAAAGTGAGTGTAGTCTTTTAAAGGAAGAGACTCAGGGCTTTCAAATTTCGAAAAACTACCCTACCCAGCTCACACCAGCCCCTGTCAATCATCTGACTTCTGGATTTACTTTTTAATTTCTCTTATTTTTTGGGATTATCTCCCACAAACCTGAACGTTATTGCCATAAAACAGAACGCAGTTAGTTTCTCTACCTTTCTGTGAACGTTTTGCAAAAAACGGTGTTGCAATATGATGAAAAATGGTGGAGAAATTTACATTATAAAAAAGATGGCAGAATTCAGTACTGTATCTACAAAACCTTCTGTTTAATCATCTTCCCTTTATTCATTTGCTTAGATTTTTCAGGTCTGGTCAATTTTAGCATGGTGTTATTTACAGTCAAAGATAATTTTTTTTTTAAATAGAATTGATATTCTCCTTTGGTTCATTACAATTTACTCAAGCCTAGTAACAGACACACTATTTCTGACACTGATCCATATATGTCCCTAGATTCAGATACCAAGAACATGCAAATGGACCATTTAAAAAAAAATTGTAAATGTTTATTCTACGTCCTTATGGAATGGGTGACATAAAAAAAAAGTAAAAAAAAAAAAAAAAAAAAAAAAAAAAATTTATATGGATGGAAGAGCCGCACGTTGACGGGCAAAGAGCCGCATGCGGCTCGCGAGCCGCGGGTTGGCCACCCCTGCACTATAGCTACATCCGCGCGATTGGGTTTAGTTCTTATTTACTTATTTATTTATTTTCGGACATGGTTCGTTGAGTCATGACTATAAATGTAAAACATAATTGTTAATGATACAAATATTGTCATATTTATTATTATTATAATAATTAAATTCCGAGGATGTCTGTAGAATCGAAGTGAACACAATCCCCAAGGATTTCTCTCAAATTAAGCAGTTCGTAAATCCTGTTCGTAGCTACAAACAAATGTACGCAAAAAAGCCGTTCGGGAATGCCAAAACATTTTGTAAATAGAGTTACGAAGAAATGTGTTGGTAACTTTCTCCCTTCGATAATGAGGTCCATTGTTTTGTACATGGCAATGGAGGAGACAAAACAACAACGGTTGCTATGTACATGACAACAAAAAGTAATAATTTGATGTCTTATTATTACTGGATCTTGTAAACAAGTCACAGTGGAACAGTAATATTATGCTAGTCAGGGATGTGATTTTTCCATTTTTAACCGGATTTCAGTTTTTTCGGACCTAAAATCAAGGAAAAAATTGTACAAAAAAAAAAGATTAACATTTTTTTTAATATATGTTTTGATTATTTTCCCACCTGGTCTAAGTGAAACGCGAAAGCAACATTTATCAGACCTGCTATTCTTGCATAACAGATTTTCATTGGCTATCGATAATGTTAGCAGTTTTGTTGAGTGGCGCGAGATGCTGTAAAGACGTCAACACACTAGGAAACACTAACACTGGATTGCTTTTGTAAAACTGACCAACCAGGGAAGGTTACTTGCAAGCAGTGCAGCAGTCTGCCACTCAACACTACTCAAGGGAGAGCAAGCATTGTCCAGTTAATGTGAAGCTCTGTAGAAACATCAAACTCTCAAGCATCAGGTACAGAAGCCAACCTAGACATAACCAAGAAGCTGAGATGGAGAAATGTCACCACCTTCATTCTCAAAATCGACCTGAGAGCAAAAGAAAAGCAAAAGAGTCCATTAGTCCAACTGCAGCCCTTCGCAGTAGGCAAGACTTCGAGAGGAGGCAGTTACAGGTGTTGCACAATCTGGTTGCAAAGAAGAAAAGATAAGGTCCTAACGTTAGTGTTTGAGCCAGGATGACTTGGGAGGGGTCAAGATGACCCCCTTAAAAATGTTTAGGGGGACACTGATATATTTGATTCATTTTCTTTGTCCCTTTCCTCTCCCACCTTCCTCTTCCCTGTGAACAGTTCAATATATACAAATAAAATGTGTTCATTCATTCAAATGGAGTGTTTATAAAAATAAATAGGATTGTTTAGAACATTTTCAGGTTTTTTTCTTAAGGCACAATCACATCCCTGGCTAGTAATATTATATTTCTGATGGTGTGTGTGTTGGGCAGTGGGGGGTTTTACAGCAGCTGAGCACACAGTGGGTGCTTTGCTGACGAGAACAGTCTGATCAGGGCCTTGTTTCCCAAAATAATGTTCACAGTAAGATCATCTTTGTCCATTGCTGTCCTATGTGCGTACAATGGGTCAGATGATCCAATCTCTGTACATGTATAGATGTTTTTGGGAAACCTGGCACCCTTCAGATATGAACAGCTAAACCTAATAATATGATTCCTCTGCTCCATAGTGTTCTATCTGAACTGACGCCCCCTGTTTCTTTGTTTGTGCAGTTCCTATTCGATGTCTTCATATCCCTGATCAAGAATGGGAAGGGTGCTAACATAGAGTCAGTCATGCCCAAGAAGCCGGTGATTCCACCCAGACCCAAGGTCAGTCACATGGTAGCTCCTCCCACACCCGCAAAAACTCACTCACATTCTGTCCTCTTGATTTACCCCACAGTGTAACGTGTCTAACAACAACATCCTCTTGCTAGCTAACGTTAGTGCTAACATCAGCTGCAAAACATCAGAGCGGGTATTAGCTATCGACCGCTACGGTTAACGATAGATAACGTTGTCAAAGGTGGAAATGCTACAGAGCATTTGGACATAACGTTAGCTAATGTTACCAGTAGCAAATATTTCAAAATATTTTCTTGCTCTAGTATATTTGGAACTAGCTGAAATGGAAACGGGTACTGTTGCACTGTGGGGTATACCTGGAGCGCGGATGATGTCAAACATGGGGGAAGACATCTTTAATACAGTTGGCCATTGGTTCCATGAAACTGCTTCCTTGTGAATGAAGCTTCAAGCTTTATGTATGTGTATCATCATCAGTAGTATTATTGGGATGCTTTCCACCACAATATTGTATCGAATATTTCTGACGTTATGTCAGAAATATTCTTGAAAATGGAAAAATAAATGGTAATTTAAAGGTCCATGGAAATGGCATTCATCGCAAGCATTCCCCGATTTGATGTGTTTCTGAATGCGACAGATCTTCAGGGTAGGGGTAGGGGGCGGGAGGTCAATTTGATTGATGTTTGACATTATCCGTGTGTTGGAGGGTGTGGTTCAAATTTAATTGCATTGGACTTTTTTTATTGTGTTCGCCCTCAAGCACAGAGTGACTTAACTCACGGATTATATACTTTTCCAGGAAGAGATACAAAATATTTTTTGTGAATTTCTCTGCACATAGTGATAAATAGAAGAGAACTAGCTGCACACAAAACGAGTACTATGGAAAAATTTTCATTTCATGGGATTTTTTGCCTGGGAATCTAAAGGACCTTGGATTTCATCAAGTAATTCATCAAGTAGTTCTATGAAATAGAAAACGTGTGTTGAATTGCAGTCTATTGCAGAATCAAATTGCAGTACAGGTATCACAGATCGTTAAAGGACCCCTTCACTCAAACATTTGCTGTTTCTCTACAGTTAACTCCTCTTGGAGACATGACTTTGACTATACAGATTATTTGTACAGAACTTGTCACCAGAGTGCCCTTTTCACATTCTTCCACTGGAGGGGGGGGGGGGGCTTCTCTGTACTTCCTCAAAATAATGAGCTGCCTGTGTTATGGAGCTAATCCTGCAAACCTATCATGGTTGCTATTACCCAAATTTTTGGTGAACCGCTTAGGTGGTAAAAGTGAAAGTTAACCGGCTTGGGGGACGACGTCATGGGAAAATGTGAGAGGGGTGTTCATAGATCCTTGCCTTCTCAATTCCGTAGTTTATTGAACATTTTTGGTGGGAAAAACCATAGCAAACTAATTGTTACTCAATATACAATAATATATTAAAGTGTTAAAAATTAGGGGATGAGGTGGGCGGCTACGTGGCGTAGTGGGCAAGGCGCTCGCCACGAATGCGGAGACGCTGGGCTCGCCTGTTCGAGCCCAGCGCTCCACATTGCTTTCAGTTTAGCTGGTCGTTCATACTAATACACATTGGCCGTATTAGGGGGTGGGAAACTGATGGGTGGGGATCGGGCGTTGTGGACAGCGACTCCTACAGGTCGGTTGGTGCGCCTGCGCAGTAGAATCAGGAAGTGTCGGGGGCAGCGTGAGCCTCCCACGCGTTACTCCTCGCCACTGAGAGATCGAGCTGCGCAGGTGAAAAGATGCGACTGCTGTTACCTCAAGTACCGGAGGGGACTTGTGCTATGTATGACTTAGTCCACATTGCAGCCGGCTTGTGGGAGGCAAGAAACAGCGTTCGTGACAGGGGAGGGTTGAATTGGATGATACGAAATTGGGATGGGAGAAAACATAGAAAATGGGAGAAAAAGTGGACAAAAAAAAAATTAGGGGATGAGGGGATCTTTAAGAACACATCAGGGGGCGACAGTGGCTCGGGAGGTAGTGCAGTCGTCTGGTAATCCGGAGGTTCCCGGTTCGATTCCCACTCCTCCCGGGCAGCGTGTTGAAGTGTCCTTGAAAAAGACACTTACCCCCTAATTGCTCCTGATGAGCAGGTAGGCGCCTTGCATGGTTGACTCCGCCGTCGGTGTGTGAATGTGTGTGTGAATGGGTAAAATGTGAGGAACAAATTGTAAAGCGCTTTGGATAAAAGCGATATATAAATGCAGCCATTTACATCAGGATCTCTCTGTCCTGTCTGCAGGTGTCCAAGGTGCTGGTCCTGGGCTCTGGGGGCCTGTCCATTGGCCAGGCTGGAGAGTTTGACTACTCTGGATCTCAGGCTGTTAAGGCCCTGAAGGTGAGAGAATAGCAGAGGAGCTGTTTGTCTTGTTGATGCAGAGAAAAACCGGAGACACCAGATCAAGAGAGATGGAATTAGAAAGAAGGAAAAGCCACTATTAAAAGCCCTACAACCTAAAGAGGAAGTCTGAACAACATTATATAATATTATATGCAATGTTAACCAAATAGTTGCTCCTGAGGCAATTTAGCCTCATATTCAAATTACATAGTTATTTGAATTGCATATCTTGGCCGACATGGATGAATGGCATTGCCATTGAGTAGTGGCTAAGGCTACGTTTAGACGGAGAGAGTCTGAACAGAAACCACAAAAGTCGTCTTGCGGTCTCACTTTTAATTTTGCGTTTAGACTAGCGTTTTGGGATGGAATTCTGCGTGCAGACGACGCTGTAACGACTCGAGACGACGGAGCCCCACTGTCACACGATTGGCGCATATGTCACATGACGTGCTGTGAAGACCCGCCCTACTCTGCCTCTGATTCGCAGACTGTGGGTGGGGAATGTGATTGGACCAAAGCAGAGTCACTCACAGACAGTGGGTCCAGTACTAATAGTTGTGATAGACGCGGGACAGATTCTTGTGTATTTAAAAGTACTGCCAATGTAGCCTTCAGGTGATCGCCATGGATAGAATCAGACATGCTTTGTTTACGCTTCTAGGCTACTGGCGCATGCCTGTGATGTAAGCAGTAGGCGCGACGAGAGCCTTGACAACCCTTTCGTCATCGTTTTATGCGGTTTGACAGTATAGATGATAGCGCAAAGGTTTATTGTTTCTAGGAATTCCACCCTGGAAGGTGGTCTCACTTTTTTTCGGTTTCACCCCGTAAAAACGCTGTTTCCGTATAAACGAAAGGCACATCCGAAAAAATATTTTTGCGTATTCACCTGCTAGCGTTTCCGTCTAAACAGGGCCTAAGTGTGGTTTATGAGCTGCCGATAAAAAATAATACTAATAATCCGGACTGTTAGGATTGCCACAGTGATGTAGAATTTCCCATGACTAATAAACTCATGACAACACCAGTATTACTAGTGACACCGGACATTTTACAAAATTATGCTCAATATCTGTAGATCTTGATCTTTAACGTTATGCGGCTACATTGGTCCGTTGTGTCTGTTGGTCTACATCTGTTTTTAATATATTTTCAATGGCGAGTATCCATTTGTTGGACAGACAGAGTTGACGTTAGGTTCTAATAAAAAAATAAACCAACGGACAGTAAAGTAAGGCCTTCCCTCAATTTCCTACATTGATGGATCAATGTAGTTGCAGCTGTTAGCATCGCGTAAACATAAACTACTCTGTACTGCGTTTCTGCTGCACAGACACTTTCACTTTATAATGTTGTCTGACTAAGTATAGATAACATGCTTAGTATTTTATTTAACAGTTGTTTATTTGATGAACGTGGGTACTGATATGCGAAAATGAACTAAAGTGCGTTTTATTTCTATATATAAAAAATAATAATAAAAAAGAAAGCATACACCGGTGCAAGTCAAGTAAGTGTACTCAATGGATCCCTTAACACAGAGTAACACTGGTATCAGCGACTACCACAGATTCACAATGAGGAGAAGTTTTGTCTCGCTTTACTCACATCAGCATTAACACACTGAGTGCCACGCCCCTTTGACCATATATGGGCTAGAGTGGCAGTAAGGAAGTCAGTTTGGAGTAGTTTGGAGAGTTCTAGTAATTCCAGAGAAATTCCGCGATAATAATAATAATAATAATAATAATAATAATAATAATAATAATAATAATAATAATAATAATAATAATAATAATAATAATAATAATAAACTTTATTTGTATAGCACCTTTCATACAGAAACTGCAGCTCAAAGTGCTTCACAACAGAAAAAAGACAGGCATAAAATGAGCACATAAAGTGCAGAGATATAAAATCACAGTTTTTCACATTAGGATCTAACATCCCAACAGGCCACCTAGTTTATGGTTTGATTCAGTTTTAAATAGACAATAATACAAACTAGACAATTCCGCGTGGGGGAAATTGTGAAAGTGTGGGTGACGCCTGTGCACCGCCGGCCAACGGGAGAGGGTCTCTCGCGAGTCTCTATGACAAACGGTTCAAAAGATACAAAAAGGGGGCACGGCCTAAGGATCGGGGGAGTGGTCAACACAGACCAATGAAAGAGGATATCCCTACTGAGTGCAATGACACAACCCGCAAGTCGCATAGCACACTATTACACTATTACACACTATTACACTATTACACTATTACACACTATTACACTATTACACACTATTACACAATATTACACACTATTACACTATTAGACTATTACACACTAATACACTATTACACACTATTAGACTATTACACTATTACACTATTACACTCTATTACACTATTACACACTATTACACTATTACACACTATTACACTCTTACACTATTACACACTATTACACTATTACACTATTACACACTATTACACTATTACACTATTACACACTATTACACTATTACACACTATTACACTATTACACACTATTACACTATTACACACTATTACACTAGCACACTATTACACTATTACACTATTACACACTATTACACTATTACACTATTACACACTATTACACTATTACACTATTACACACTATTACACATTATTACACTATTACACTATTACACACTATTAGATACTATTACACTATTACACACTATTACACTATTACACACTATTACACTATTACACACTATTACACTATTACACTATTACACTATTACACTAGCACACTATTACACCATTACACTATTACATACTATTACACTATTACACTATTACACACTATTACACTATTACACACTATTACACTATTACACTATTACACACTATTACACTATTACACACTAATACACTATTACACTATTACACTATTACACACTATTACACTATTACACACTATTACACTATTACACACTATTACACTATTACACTATTACACACTATTACACTATTACACTATTACACACTATTACACTAGCACACTAGCACACTATTACACACTATTACACTAGCACACTATCACACACACTATTGTACTGAGTACAATGGCACAATCCGCAAGTCTCTACGACAAACGGTTCAAGAGATACACTAAGGGGGTGTGGCCTAAGGGGGCGTGGTCTAATGATCGGGGGAGTGGTCAACATCGACCAATGAAAGAGGATATCCCTACCGAGTACAATGGAACAACCCGCAAGTCTCTACGACAAACGGTTCAAGAGATACACTAAGGGGTGTGGCCTAAGGGGGCGTGGTCTAAGGATCGGGGGAGTGGTCAACATCGACCAATGAAAGAGGATATCCCTACCGAGTACAATGGCACAACCCACAAGTCTCTACGACAAACGGTTCAAGAGATACACTGAGGGGGTGTGGCCTAAGGGGGCGTGGTCTAAGGATCGGGGGAGTGGTCAACATTGACTACATCGAGGACATCCCTACTGAGTACAATGACACAACCCGCAAGACAGAGGGCGCTGTCAAGCAATTCAGTACTGCAACACAAGGGCGATTAAGGGTTAAGTCCATGAGAGGTCATTGGTAGGTCAGCTGTTCCCTTGAGCCATGAGCCACACACCTGTTAGGCTGATGCAATCATGCATCAGGTGATGCAATCACGAATGACTCAGCATTTTCACTTTGAATGTATTCCAATGAGGGCAGACGCATGACTGCATTGTCACAATGATTAAAAGCAAACGATAAGAGATGAAGCGTTGTGACTCGCACATGAGCACTTCAAGGAGTAGGTGAAGGGTTGTGTGCGATATTGTGGCATTCCGTCGACAATTGTGGCCGCGGTGACGATCGGAACAGAAGGGGGGGAAAAGCAAAATAATATGTTTTTTCTAGAGTGGCTAGCCATTGGTGTCTATGGGGAGGAGAACCTTCAAACAAATGGTCATCAGTTGAGATAGAAATGTCCAATTCCATTTATTTTTCTTTTGTGAGCGAACAGACAGCAGTGTCATCGTTTTGATGTGTTTTTTTTTTCTACGTCCAAAATTGAGATCACTTTCGCAATTTACCCAAGGTGGTGGAAAAAAATTTATTTAAACTCCTGCACTCTAACTTGCAATGCATTTCCAATGGGACCGACATTTTCCTGTTTTTTTTTTTTGATCACATTTTTTATTATTAATTACACGAAACAGGACAACACAATAACCACAGTAACAAAAAACATAACTTCACAGGAGAATAACAAACAATAATAATACAGAATAATAAATTATAAAGACAAAAGAAAAAGAACAGCGTCCAACCTATCAAATACAGATGGCAATTTCAATAACAAAAATGTCTTCAAACATGCCAACCTTTCCCCACCTTTACAAGTGGAGTGACTTAAAAGATTGTTTATGAGAGTGTTGCCGCAGATTTATTGTAGATAGCCTAGGTCCCTTACACATGTTCAAGACTGCCAAACTCGCAGAAGGTAAAGTGTAAGAAGAAAGAAATTCTTCCTCCAAGTTGGTTAACAGGTCAATCAGTCTGCCAATATTAGTCCCTTGGGGAGATGGCATGTGAATTGACATATAGCGCAGAATAGCTAAATACCTACCCCCCCTAAAATCCCCCCAGTCAAAGTTAAGAAGGACAAGACAGAAACCAAGACAGACAAGACATTTCCTCCTCCCCCTCCCCAGAGACCGCCGGACCCCCCCGATCAAGCGCCCCAACCCCGCTCAGCCGCACACGGCGGTCTTTACCTTCTCAGCTGCTGCGAACCACAGGTAAATTCCAGCCTGCCCCACCCCGATCACCCGGGCCGTGGATATCTCAAGATAAATCACATCCAATAGAGTAAGGGACCAGTTAATCATTGTAAGCTTCTCAGGCTCCTTCCATCTCATTGCTATTAGCTTCTTCGCTGCTGTGACGCCCGCTAGGACAACCCTTTTCAGTTGTACGGACGCGGGTAGTGTCGTTATATCGTTCAGGAGTAGCGTAACAGCTGTGAATGGGATAGTTAAGCCACACAGATCTGAAAGTTTGTCCGTTATTGACCTCCAGAAGCGGGCCACTGGTGGGCAATCCCAATACATATGCATATAAGTGCCAGTGGCCTTTTGAGAGCACAAAGTGCACCGAGAGTCGGTTATCAGTCCCATAGCAAATAGCTTCCTAGGTGTAAGATAGGTCCTATGAATATAATTAAAATTAATTTGCTGGTGATTGGGGTTGCGGGAAGATAATGCCACATTTGCCCAAACATCATCCCAGTCAAACTCGGGGTCCAACTCCGGGATATCCACACGCAGGGGAGGAAACAAACTTTTTGGCTTACCAGCCAACTGGCGAGTATCTGATTTTTTTTACCAGCCAAACAGATTTTTTACCAGACAAAAAAAATCGCTAATTGTGATAATTACTTCTTTGTATGTCAAGCCGCGTCAATGTTGTGTATGCATCTGGGTAGGCACACTGTGCCTTTAAGACAGCACGGTGGTCTTACGACAGTGCTGTGACGTACCGTGGCGTCAAGTGTTGTGGTAACGTCAGTTGGGTTGGTGTGCTGTTGTCTGGTTGAGCTTAGCTAGCCCCTTTCGTGACTGCGATGTGCAAGCCAGGGGCTTTTGAGCATGAAATAAAATGTCTAACCTTACGTCGTAGTCCGGTGCTTTTTCGGAAACATTATAGTCATAACAGATACACCTAACGTTAGCTGGCTGCGTTGAGCACACGGGGCTAACGTTAGCTAGCAAGCAGCTATATAACGCTAACTAGAAGCTAACCACTGTGTACAGTTCCAGTAGACAACATTACACCTCTGATTTAAATGTGTCCTTAGTAACTTATACTCGATGGTTGTACTAGGGTTGGATGCAGTTCCCCGTTGGTCAGTCTGTCTGTTTTCCATATTCTGCTGTGTTTAACGTTATCTGTTTGCGAGTGCTCCTGATGGCTAGCCTAGTAGTACCGCGGGACTTTTATTATTATATGTCCGCGGGTTGGCCAGTACTGCGCAAACGTTTATTAAACATTATATGTCCGCGGGTGGTCTTGTGCAGTGCTCTCGTGGCACTGTCAACTAAAGCGAACACTCAGAAGACGCGCACCGTTTGCCAGTGCAGTGATTGCAGAATGTTTTATTTTTTTGTATACTCGCCAGACTGGCGAGTGGTCTTCATGAATCACTCGCCAAACGTAAAAAATACTCGCATTTGGCGAGTAAAGTGGCCTAATTTCCTCCCCTGTCCACACGCCAGATTGTATCCAATGATAAATTTTTATACGTGGATTGAATTAAGAGCGTATAAAAGTCTGAGACAAACCCTCTGGATGTCGTCCTGTCCACTATGAGCCTGAGGAAGGGGTGTGGGTGCAAAGCTTGAGCCCACGGTACGCCATGCGCCCTCAGTGCTGACCTTAGTTGAAGGTAAAGAAAGAAGGACTCGCCGGGTAGATCATAAAATTCTCTTAAGTCCTGAAACGCACGGAGGCCGTTCTTATCATAAATATCCTCCAGAGTATGCACTCCCCTCCTTTGCCATTGAGGAATATTAACCGGCTTGTGCCCAACAAGTAATTGCTGGTTATTAAAAATTGGAGAGTCCAGGTGCCATGGGCATTTAACCCCACACGACCTCTGTACATTACGCCACGTTTGGATCACGTGAGTTATGATCGGTCCATACCTCAGCCGGCATTTCGAAATAGAGACAGTGGAGTACACTACATCCTGCAATCTTAGCGGAGATACCGCCGCCGCTTCTAAGGAGCGCCACGATACAGCCTCTACAGGGTCTAGCCAGCACATCAGAGGTCTCAGTGAAAAGGACCAGAAATAAAGTTTAAAATCAGGGATTGCGAGGCCCCCATCTTGTTTTCTACGTTGAGTAGTAGCCCTTTTGATTCTCGGGCGTTTGTTATTCCAGATAAACTTAGATACCATCGATTGTACCTTGCGCCAGTGGTCTATTGGAGGGGGCAGGGGGAGCATTGAGCTAATAAAATTTATCCTAGGCAGGATGTTCATTTTGATTATGGAAGCCCGGGCTTGTAAGGAGTTAGGAAGGGACGACCACCTGTCTAGATCCTGGCGTATTTTATCATAAGTACCCGTGAAGTTGTACTTAGTAATTTGGTTCAGCGTGGGGAATATCTCTATGCCCAAGTATTTAAAATGTTCTACTATGGGGATATCAGCTGGTAGTCGTACCGCCTTGGCCAGCTCATTAAGAGGTAGGCAGGCTGATTTGTTCCAGTTAATCTTAAAGCCTGACAATTTACCAAAGTCGTCGATTATCCTCAATAATTTTGTGGCCGACCGGGATGGGTCGTCCATGAAAATCAGCAGGTCATCCGCATAGAGAGCAATTTTGTGTGGAGTATTATTGACCATTATGGGGACGATGTCCTCCGATTGCCTAATAAATTGGGCCAAAGGTTCGAGGGAAAGCGCGAACAGTCCTGGGCTCAGAGGGCAACCCTGTCTAGAAGATCTGGAGACTGAAAAGAGTGTGGAACAGTTTTTGCCTGTCAGTATCATCGCAGACGGTGAGGCATACAGGACTTTAATCATATGAATAAAACTCTTCCCAAGACCCATGACCTCAAGTACCTTCCACAGGTATGACCACTCAAGTCTGTCAAACGCCTTCATGGCATCCAAAGACAGAACTGTGGATGGAGTTGTATTGTCTTTACTGTTATCGATTACATGCAACAGCCTCCTAAGATTATCTGCAGCCAGACGCCCCGGGATAAAACCAGTTTGATCGCAGTGTACCAATACAGACATAAATCTCTGCAGCGACGGGCCAGCACCTTGGCAAACACTTTTAAATCGGCCCCGAGAAGACTCAAGGGTCTATAGCTACCACAATCATTGGGATCTTTGTCCTTCTTGAGAAGTAAAGAAATCAACGCCATATTGACATCTCTTGAGAACTCCCCTTGTTCGATAGCGTAATTGATCATATCGAGCATCAATGGACCCAGTTGGTCCCAGAAAGCTAAATACACTTCGGGTGGAATACCATCCCAGCCTGGTGCCTTACCCCTCTGCATTTCAACAATCGTCTCCCTCAATTCCACGAGAGTAATCGGTCTCCCCAGTTCCTTGGCCTCTTCCTCAGAAATGTGGGGTATCTCAAGCCCGCCAATGAATGATTCAAATTTAGAGTCATCAAGATTACCCTCTGAGCTATATAACTGTGAGTAAAACTCTTTAAAAGTGTCATTGATCTTTTTCGAATCAGTAGTGACTGCACCCTGGCTCGTCCTAATCGAGGGGATATCCGAGAAATGATCATTTGAGCGTATTTTCATTGCCAATAGATGGCTAGGTCTGGAGCCGTGAAAATAGTAATTTTGTCTTGTCCTATGTATCAAGAACTCAGACTGTTGTTTAAGTATGGAGTTTATTTCTTTTTTGACTATCTTACGTTGTGTGTTTAGTCGTTCATTATAGTTAGTTTGCAAGGATGCGTATAGGTCCGCATATAATGATTCCAGTCCTTCTAGCTTTTTTGACCGGGATTTTCGCAAATTGGAGGCAAATAGTGTGACATGACCCCTGACAAATCGTTTCAATGCGTTCCACAGGACCCTAGGGTCTTCTACTGTGCCAACGTTGATCTGCAAAAATTCAGCTAGTTTACTCCTGAACTCAGAACAGAAGTCATCGTTCTTTAGCAAGGTCGAATTAAAACGCCATCTGGGAGCTCTTGCGGAGAGCCTGCCAAAGGTTGCCGTAAGGAAAATCCCCTTGTGGTCTGAGAGAGCCAAGGGAACCAATGAGACATCGAAACTATCAAACATATTAGGGGACGCGAATGCATAGTCAATTCGAGAGAAGCTTTTGTGTCTGGCTGACAGGTGAGAGTAATCTTTGAGGGTGGGATTGGATAAGCGCCAAAGGTCTGAGAGCCCTGTGTCCTTGGCCCACATCCTAAGGGCCTTAGAGGCCCGTTTTTGGTCGCTCGTTTCAGAGGGCCCGGACCTATCCATCTCCGCATCCCAGCACGCATTAAAATCGCCACCCACAATGAGAGCGTATCCATTAAGTTCCAACATATTCTTCGTGATTGTATTATAGAACGCTGAATCAAATGTGTTAGGAGCATACAATGCTATTATAGCCATCTTCCTATGCAAGAATTCAACTTTTGCTATAGTAATCCTTCCCTCCGTGTCCGACCATACATCCAAGACTTTGATATCAAGGTTACGTCTTGTAACTATGACTACTCCTTTCGTCTTATCATCGGCTGAGGATGAGGAGATAACGTGATATTGCCGATTTGCCAGTCTTGACACGTCACCTACCAATAAATGCGTCTCACTAAGGAGAGCAAGGTCAATATTTCTCCTCTTCAATAGCCAAAGGACACTGGCACGCTTGTGTGGGGCGTTAAGCCCTCCTGCGTTCCAAATTAAAATATTCAATTTAGCCATGGTCGAGCTCGTCTAAATGCGTAGAGAACATACCAGTGCAGCCAGGCTGAGTACAGAGGCGCTGATCCAGGTGGGCCCAGACGGTCAATCCCAGGAGTTCAGAGGAGGAACAATTACACACATATAAGACAACAGTACATAAAACACATAAAAATACCACCCCAGCTACAACCCCCCCTCCTTCTACTCTAAACCCTAACCCACCCGTCCTATTATAAGCCCCCCTATACCCACTCTCCAATCCCCACCCTATGCCCCATCCACTGAGGATGGTCATCTTCCTATCACTTCCCACTAGAGACATGGATCCAAAAAGACGCTCCCCACTCTAACCCCCCTCTAGATAAACCCCTGAGTAAACCCCCACTAGTCCAATAAACACAAATAATAATAAAAATAAAATTCAATAAAGATATCGGTCGAAAACCACCTGAGCCCTGGCCCCAACATAAGACAACCATAATGGTAAAAATAGCCATTATTAAATAATAACTCCACATCAACCTGCAACCATCTATTTCCGAATCTGCGCTTCAACGTCGCAATTTTATAGCCCAAATGGGTACAGGAAAATTCAAAACAAAATTAAATTAAAGCATCCCAGCCGATAGTCTAAGGCAGGATCGGGTCACAGGTTAATTGTGCAAAATTGTGTGAACAATGTCAATTAACAATGACAATAATAAGAAAGGGAAAAAAAGGGTTATGGTTAAAGTGCACCCCTGAAGCAGTCCCTCTGATCAGGCACAACGGCTGAAATGACATAACCTATGTAAGAATCGACAATAATAGGAAAAGGAAAAAGAGGGTTATGGCTAAAGTGCAAGCAAAGTTAAACCTGACCCAGCCTGTTATCACATATTTATGTATATTCGTTCGAGAGCCAACGTGAACCTTGGCCCTAACATGACAGCTATAATGGAAAAATTTGCCATTATTATATAATTACTCAACATCAACCCTGTGACCATCTACCTCGTAGTCTGCATATTAATGTTGCAACGTTATAGTATAAATGGATAAGGGAAAATTCAAAACAAAATCAAAGCATATCAGCAGTTAGTCTAAGGTAGGATCGAATCACAGTTAAATTGCTCATTCAAATGCCATTAAAACAGCGACAATAATAGGAAAGGAAAAAGAGGGTTATGGCTAAAGTGCAAGCAAAGCTAAACCTAAGCCAGCCTGTTATCACATATTTTATGTATATTCGGTCGAGAGCCAACGTGAGCCTTGGCCCTAACATGACAGCTATAATGGAAAAATTAGCCATTATTATATAATCACTCAACATCAACCCTGTAACCATCTACCTTGGAGTCTGCATATTAATGTCGCAACGTTATAGCACAAATGGATCACGGAAAATTCAAAACAAAATTAAGGCATATCAGCAGTTAGTCCAAGGTAGAATCGGATCACATTTAAATCGCGCATACAGATGACATAAAAACAGCAACAATAAGAAGAAAAAAAAAAAAAAGGAAAAGAGGGTTATGGCTAAAGTGCAAGCCATATAACCATATAGCCATAAGGTGCAAGCCATACCCGACCCAACCTGTTATCATATATTGTATATGCATATTCAACCGACCTTGGCTTCTACTATTGGATCCCAACGCTCAAAACAACCTGGATATAAAAATAAAAGCATACCAGAAGTTAGTTAAGGACCCGATCACTCTTGAATTGTGCAAACCA
This sequence comes from Notolepis coatsorum, assembly GCF_963971535.1. NCBI lineage: Eukaryota > Metazoa > Chordata > Actinopteri > Aulopiformes > Paralepididae > Notolepis > Notolepis coatsorum. The sequence continues at coordinate 148,641,992 of NC_140167.1, forward strand.
ATGTCACTTTGAACAGCAACAGCAACCAAAATACGTAACCATTAACGGGTCTCGAATGTCTCAGCGCAGACGATAGACGAAGCCCGCTTAGCTAGCCCGAGGATAGCGCGTAAGCTAGTGATGAATCCGGATAGCACGTTAGCCTATCATGTACATTGTTCAGCTAGCTCGTTAGCTTCCAACGAGGCGATACACAAGTACGACCATGAGGTCAGCTTTAGCAAGTAACAGAAGTCATTGGGAAGCCCCACTAGTTGGATGGGCAGTGGGCAGTTAGCATGTCTGGGCATGACAGCAAGTATTTGTGAATAGTCGGCCTAATCAACGTATATAGGCACACACCGCCAAGTCACTCACCCGACATAGATATCATCAAGCAACAGTCTCGGGTATCGCTGCGAGATATTCCTTCGCTTTAGCCAACGACCAAAATGAACGCTGACCATCGACCTTCTCCAATACAGATAATTTCGCGGGAGCGAATAACGTGGGCCTCAGGCCTAGTTTCCATAGCTTAGTCAGGACCACCTGGTATTCGCCTCTCTGTGCTTGAACCTCCGGCGTAAAGTCCTCGAAAATGGCCACTTTGTGATCGCCAAGCCTCAGATTACCCCTTCTGGTATGAGCCGACCGCATGATGAGTTCTCTCTGCTGAAGCCTGTTCAGCTTGACTATGATGGGCCTCGGCTCTTTGTTCACGCCGGGAGAAAACCTGCCCGCTCTGTAGGCCGACTCACAGACAGGAGGCGAAGGGAGGACGTCCGTCCCTAGTATTTTCTGCAGCAGTTCGGGCATGGTCTCAGAGAGACGGCCTTCACCGCTGGTCTCCGGTACTCCAACAATCCTGACGTTGTGGCGTCTATCCCGGGACTGCATCTCCTCCATTGCCGACTGTAGTTTGTTGACTTCAGCCTGCCTAGCCAGCAGGGCGGATTCGAGACCCGCCATCTTCTCGCACTGTAATGATACCTCCGTCGTTAGCATGGCTAGTTCGTTAGCATTAGCCGATGAGGCAGCGTGAATCGACTCCATCTTGTCTGTCAGCGGGACCACCGCCAGCCGTATTTCCTCCGATATCTCACGACGGAGGTTGACACAAAAATCCGCTAACACTTTCTTCTGTGCTTCAGCGACGCGTGCCTCAGAGTCTGCGTGTAGCTTGGTCATGACCAAGAGCACAGCTTCGCTTATTTCCCCGACACCGGACGACGATGCGGCTAGGCCGGGTGGTGGTGGTTTGCTGGATGGGGCGCTCATGGCTCTGGTTTCCACCCCAGTCATCGCAGAAAGTCGAAAAAAGTCGACGACAGTATACTAAACACGACGACCTAGCAAACAGATAAAAAACAAATAAAAATAAAATAAAGACTAATGGGGAGAAACGTATATTCAGCACGGTAGAAGGGAGCTCATGTGAAACACGTCTACTCCATGATCGCTCAGCTCCGCCCCCCCCCCCCCGACATTTTCCTGTTTAAAGTCGATTCGTAGCCAAACGGTGCGGTTCCGAGTTTGAATAGCGCTGTTGCCATAGGCAAGCCGGTCGTTTTGATACCTTTCACGTGTATGGGGCGCGAACGCTCTGGCACGAGTAGTGTTTGCAAAATCGGTGGAATAAAGAAGAATAAAAATAGTATAGATTCTAATACTGTGGGTGGCAACCTGGCTTCGCCAGGTCACCCACACTAATAATAGCTCTTTAGTGGAATACACAAAACACGTTGTAATTTTTCGGTTGATTTATGAATAATTTTCAAATAAACGCTAGATTATCGATAGTATATGTGTACTTATGCACGCTAGAGAAGCGGGCTGAAAAATCTATTATCCATGACCTGGTCAGCGCTAACATCATACACACACACACACACACACACACACACACACACACACACACACACACACACACACACACACACACACACACACACACACACACACACACACAGACATGCTGCGATGGCTGAGAAAAAAACATCTGATTAACCCAATACTGGTAAAATAGAGTCCTTACAGTACCTCACATCAGATGTTCTGCAAAAAGATTAATCCAATTCCTGATCGCCATTCCAAATATTGATCGCGTTTATTGATCCAACGTTATAGTCCAAAACACATAATCGAAAGCTGCTCCCAGCCTCCCCAGTTAATGTGGTAACAGATACTGCTTGCCAGAGAAGGGAAAACCCCGGACCGGACTTTTTTTCGGATGCACATGCCCACCCAATCCAATCCAATGATGTGCCATACCATCCGGGAGACGATAGGCGGCGGTATTTGCCCTTTTCAAGCTCAGACCCATTCCCAATGATAACGTCAGGCTGGATGGATGAAAAATGAATGGATATTGCTAATAAAAGCAAAAACGAGAAAAATATGAGAAAACTCGTCATTGGCACTCAACGCATGGCGAGTTAACATGATTAATCTCGTCGTTGGCACTCAATGTGTTAACAGTCAATAACTGCCAGTGCATTTGGCCTCAACAAGAGTTGCATTGTTTACAATCACAAAAATGGCACCATTTCTAAATGTAACTTATTCAATATCTATACAGCATGCATAGCAGTCTGTTTCATATTAATTGTGAAGATATGCCCACTTTTGCTCCCATCATGCCAGGCAAATGTCTCGCTCAAGTTGAAACAAACGCTGCCTAGACCGAAGCTGTTTTGTTTTATATATTCACACAATGAAAGCAAATCAAATGTACACAGTGTATGCGGGAGTAGGGCTACATTATAGTGGATGCAAGTTGATTCATGTGGTGGGGGTTGAAGATTGTCTATTGGATTGTCTAGTATTATATGTGTGATTTTGGGAGTAAGTCTGAGAGTATCTGTTGAAGGGTGTGGGTAGCATATTCTAAAGGGAGGTGGATTTGTAGATGAAGGAGCAGGATTGGCCTATGATGATATTGTAAATATACAGTGAGGAGAGGAGCAGATGTGAGCCACGTGATTAGATGAGGTGGCTAGCCGTGCCAATTTCTTTTGGATAATGAGTCGTTAGTTAGAAGCTTAGTGTCTGTCTCGCTCCATTTGCATCTTTCCATTGACTTTGTATGCGCTGCTCGGCCCAGTGATAATAATAACCAAACCTGTCGATGCGATGCGTGTGAATGTGCCCTTCAGGAGGAGAACCTGAGGACGGTGCTGATGAACCCCAACATCGCCTCGGTGCAGACCAACGAGGTGGGCACCAAGCAGGCTGACGCCGTCTACTTCCTCCCCGTCACGCCACACTTTGTCACCGAGGTCATCAAGACGGAACGGCCCGACGGGATCCTGCTCTCTATGGGCGGCCAGACCGCACTCAACTGCGGTGAGGAGGATGTGGTGTACGGCTGCTAGTCTGTAGGCGTCTGTGGTTTTTTTACGTTCACCGTTTCTGGTGGAAGCTTTTATCCGAAGTACCATCGTTAAATATATTTTTAGATGCCAAGACCCAGGATTCTCGTCGCATGCTCACACATAAACACATGATTGATTCCTTGCTCTCTCGATCGCTCGCTCACTCACTCACTCACTCACTTGCATACACACACACACACACACACACACACACACACACACACACACACACACACACACACACACACACACACACACACACACACACACACACACACACACACACACCTTTCAAGAAAACCAAGGAGGCTTTACAAGGCAACAAAGAAATAAACAGATGAATACAAACTAAATAGAGCCAGGTTTTCCGGGCTGTCTTGAAGGAGTCCAAGGATGTGGCAGAGGGGATCTCACCCGGAAGATAGTTCCAGAGGGTGGGGGCCGCCACACTGTCCCCAAGGCTCTGTCCCCAAAAGTTCGTAGGCGGGTGCGGAGGATGGGGAGCAGACCCATGTCTGAGGATCACAGCCTCCAGGAGGGGCTGTAGGGGTGGAGGAGGTCAGATAGGTATTGGGGGGCAAGGGACATGGATGGATTTGTAGGTAAGGACGAGGGAGACAAAAAAGGAAGATTTTGTGTGTGTAGACCAGCCGCCAACATTCCTGGAGGTCCTATCAGCTACCCGCTCCCTCAAAAACAACAAGTCCCCTGGTAATGACAACATCCCTGCTAAGCTGCTGAAACATGGTGGCTACCTCTGTACAAGAACGCTGCACAAGTACATCACCAAGGTCTGGGCCGATGATGACGTCCCACAACAATGGAGAGATGCCACTATTGTCACCATCTATAAGAACAAGGATGACAAGGCTGTCTGTGGCAACAGTAGGGGTATCTCGCTCATTGCTGTTGCTGGTAAGGTCCTGGTGAAGGTGATGCTTCAGAAGCTGATTAACAACATCATTGAATCAGTACTGCCTGAATCGCAATGCGGTTTTAGGAAGAGCAGGAGCATGGTAGACATGATTTTCACAGCTCGAGAGCTGCATGAAAAGTGCAGAGAACAGTATCAGGACCTGTTCATGGCCTTTGTTGATCTCTCCAAAGCTTTTGACACTGTCCAGAGAGAACTGTTGTGGGAAGTCCTTCTCAAGTTTGGCGACCCTAGCAAGTTTGTTAACATCCTCCGCCAATTTCACGATGGAATGACTGCTCGGGTGACTATAGGAGGACAAGAGTCTTCCCCCTTCCCTGTACATACAGGAGTTAGGCAGGGGTGTGTATTAACACCAGTACTTTACATTTTTTCCCCTGCTATGTGTCACTCAGCTTCTCCACAAGGAGATTGAGGACAGCAGTGGTGTGGCAGTGGACTTTCGTCTAGATGGCAACCTCTTTAACATAAGGAGGCTCCAGGCAACCAGCAAACTGCAAAGGGAGAGAGTCCTTGAACTACAGTATGCAGACGACTCTTGTATCTCATAGCCCACAGGACCTCCACAGCGTACAGCAGGATGGGACTGACCGTCAACATCATCAAAACAGAGGTAGTTTGCCAATGGAGTACCAACATCCCATCTACCACTGTTACTGGTGAACAACTGTCTGTTGTTCCATCGTTCAAATACCTGGGGAGCATTCTCTCTGAAGACAACAGCATTGACAGTGAGGTCAAGAACAGGATCAAGCAGGCATCAGCTGCCTTTGGGAGACTCCGGCGTTGGGTCTTTCATAACAAAAATCTTCATTTCCGCATGAAGATATCTGTCTATCAAGCCGTCTGCATCACTACCCTCCTCTACAGTTGTGAATCCTGGGTAACTTACAGCCGCCACATCAGGGGCCTAGAGCAGTTCCACATACGCTGCCGTCAGGCGTCAGCGCATCCTGGGAATTACCTGGCATGATCACGTGCCTCATACTGGAGTACTCTCAAAGACCAACTGTAGGAGTAATAATAATAATAATAAATTTATTTTATATAGCGCCTTACATAAGGTATCTCAAAGCACTTTACAGACATTGAATTATAGTACATGGACAAACACAGTACACGTAGACGTGTAGACACGAACAAAAACAAACAAACTCCGATGAGAAACGGATGAACAAAGACACTATGGTAGTAAGTCATACTCGCAAGCAGCATGACTAGTAAGAGTCAATCTACAGCAGAGCAGCAGAGTAGGGCAGGGCAGGTGGAAGCAGGCCTCAAGCTACAGCAGCAGAGCAGAGTAGGGCAGGGCAGGTGGAAGCAGGCCTCAGCTACAGCAGCACAGCAGAGCAGGGCAGGGCAGGTGGAAGCAGGCCTCAGCTACAGCAGCACAGCAGAGCAGGTGGAAACAGACCTCAGCTACAGCAGCAGAGCAGGTGGAAACAGACCTCAGCTCAGCCAGCACAGCACAGCAGGACAGCTCCCCAACGACCAGGGGAAGAAATCCAGGCCACAGTCCACAGAGCAAGTAGAAACTCCAAAAGGTCCACAAATCGGTGAATGAAAAAATGATAGGATCAAATGAAGACTACTACTTACTAAAAATGGATGTTTAAAAGTACTAAAAACCAACAAAAAAGACCAAACACTAACAAACATTCAGCACATACAATGGGGATGCTGCCATCTTGGAAAAGGGGCGGGCCCTTCTCCCAGGTGGTGGTGAAGATCCTCCAGTATTGAGGCAACCATCACCCAGCACCAGCTACGATGACTGGGCCATGTAGTAAGGATGTCCTCATACCGGCTGCTTCGCAGAGTGCTATATGGCCAACTACATCATGGTCTGCTGGAGGGCAGAAGAAGCGCTATAAAGACCAGCTGAAGACCATGTTAACTCTTTGGGTGCCACACACTTTCCCCATCTGTACCGCCTGGCGCCAACGTTATTGACCATTTTAGCGATGTTTGCAGACCCATCGTGTGTTCTGTATTATAGCTATGGAGACAATAGTATGGCTCATTTGACAGGCCACTCATTTGTTCATAGTCCATTACTGACTAATCAGTTCATTTCTACACACTGTAGTTTGTTACATGCTACACGCTAAACATCACCCCTTTCCAAAATAATCCAGTCTTTTTCCATAGATCGCACGATATGACGCGTTATATGCAATAAGCCCAAATCGTTCTGGTTGATCGCCTGAAACCCCAAATATGCCCAAATCAAAGGTATATACCATGTACATATGTGCCTTCACAAAATCATCAAGGGGGGGGGGGGGGGGGGGGGGGTCGTTTCAACTAGAAACTGCGATCGTGTTTGTCGAGCATGTTTTACATCCGGTAAAACACCACACTGATCGTTACAAAAACATGTTTCAGGTTCTGTAAAATAGACATAGAATATACCTTACCTTGGCATAGCGAGAAGGTATTCCAAAAATAATAATTCCCAGTGATCGCATCGCCATCGCGATTACCCGTGTATATGTCTATACTCGTGTATACGGGAAATAGGCTTCAGGCAACAAAATCTCGAGGCGATTGCTGTGTCGCTCTGTATCCGACGAGGAGGAGCCCTTGCAAAAAAGAAAAAGAAAAGGTGTAGATTCCACACCAAGCCATTCCAGTTCAAAAGGTACTGCCACCTGGTGAGATTCGATCATCATTGCAATTCCAACGTAGGCAGATGAGCCAGGGAGACCTAGAGGGCTCTGGCTGACCATATAAGACAGGGATCAAAGGAAAAATATCAAAGGATCTAAAAACAAGATATTACGTTTTTGGCACCCAAAGAGTTAAGGACGTGCAGAATCAGACCTGAGGCCCTGGAGGATGCTGCTGCTGACCGCAACACTTGGCGTTGGCAATGCCTGGATGGGACCCGTATGATGGAGGAGGAAAGGACAGCCAGGAGACAGGAGAGGAGACTCAGGAGGAATACACCTGCAGCTCCTGTTACCACTACCACAACCTTTACTACCTGCAATAGGACTTGTGGATCAACCACAAGCAAGCAAGTGTGTGTGTGTGTATATAACTCCTGTGCGTCATGTGTCCAGGGGTGGAGCTGTTTCAGAGTGGTGTCCTGGAGCAGTACGGTGTGAGGGTGCTGGGGACTCCAGTGGAATCCATCATGGCCACCGAGGACAGACAGCTGTTCGCTGACAAGCTGATAGAAATCAATGAGAAGATTGCTCCCAGTGTCGCGGTGAAGTCGGTAAGGCACAAAGGCAGAGTGGGAGTTTTACCAGCCGTTAGCTAATAAAGACACAGCCAGATGTCCATCCTCTATTATGTCCTGTACATATGGTAGTATTAAAGGGGACATGCATTGCTATTCCTAGCACTATTTGGGCAACTTTACACAATTCCTGTGAGTCTATTGAAGACATCTGTAAGGTTTTTTTTCAAAAAAATGCATTGTTTTATATTTCTAATCAAGTACTCAAAACCATCATTTTTCAGCCTCAAGATTTCAGGCTGTTATGGCCTGGCTCCGCCCATAAGCACTTTGAGTGACAGTCAGTCCACACAGTCTGCGACTGGTAGACAGAGAGAGATAGAGAGAGAGAGAGAGAGAGAGAGAGAGAGAGAGGGGGGGTGGGAGAGAGAGAGAGAGAGTTAGAGAGAGAGAGAGAGAGAGAGAGAGAGAGAGAGAGAGAGAGAGAGAGAGAGAGAGAGAGAGAGAGAGAGAGAGAGAGAGAAAAAAAGACAGGCCGTTATTGATAAGGCCCCCTCTCTCCCTCCCTCCCTCTCTCTTCCTTTCTTTTTTTCTTTCTTTCACTCTCTCCCTCTCCCATTCGGGGGTGTGTGCCGCGCGGCAGGTCCCCCCCCCCCCCCCCCCCAAGTGCTCCCGAATGGGGGGGGAGGGGGGGGGACCTGCGCGCGGAGTGTTTGCACAGTGGTCTCTCTCTCTCTCTCTCCCTCTCTCTCCGTCTCTCCCTCTCTCTCTTTCTCTCCCTCCCTCTCTATCTCCCTCTCTATCTCTCTCTCTCTCCCTCTCTATCTCTCTCTCTCTCCCTGCAGAGTGCATGCAGAGGTGTCGGGTTTCACTCTGCCTCACAGTATGAGGAAGTGGTTTCCACTCGCTGTGTAGTCTATAGGTAGATTGTGGGCGGGCATTAGCTACAACCACAGAGCCAATCACATCACTGTCCGCTACCCAGAGCTCGAGTGACGTCACGACATGGCTCAAATCAGGATGGCCTAATTTACTGGAGCATGAAATGGTCTGAGCTGAATCAGAGCAATCCGCCAATATGGTATTTAGACACAAAAACACATTGATACTAACTCCTATTACTATAATACAATGCTAGAGACTGAAAAATGACATTTATAATGCATGTCACCTTTAACAATAAAGCTTGAACTTGGAAATGTGCAGCACATCAATGTGTTCGACTGGATTCCCTGGTATCTCTCTTGAGCAGTGTTGGTGGATACTTGAAACGTATAATACATCACTTGTTACTTATTGCCCCTGAGAGAGTTACACTATACTGTACATTACTTTTGTGTCACACCCTGTCTGCCATGCACGCATGCTCACTAGCCAGGAGACAGAGGTCAGCCGCACAGATTTCCTTTGTCGCTCCCAAGGCAGTCGACAGAGGGATGGAAACAAACAATAGTTTAGGGAATATTTTGTTTCACCATTTCACTACCACACTACAAAGGAATACCGCTTTCACTACCATGCTACAGAAGGTTAACCCTTTCACTACCACACTACAGACGGTTAACCCGTAGTAGTGTGGTAGTGAAAGGGTTAACTTTATGTCGTGTGGTAGTGAAAGGGTTAAGCCCATTATGCAGCTAAAAAGAGAATTATCATAATATTGATGTGAGTCTCAACACAAAGCAGAAGGAACTATAATGTATTACATTACTGTACATGTTGGAAGAAACTACTACAACTACATTAACAGTATCAGCATGACCCTTCCTATCGACCATTATTCACACAGTGGCCATTTTGCTCTTATGTCATGCTCAGGTTGGGATTCCTTTCCACCCTGTTCCCACCCAAGGTTATTTTGAAACGTGTTACCCCCCACACTGTTCCTGAGGCAGGTCCTCATCAAAGTTGGACTCACAAGCCAACATTTGATTGATTGATTGATTGATTCATCTTTATCTCAAACACAATAAACATAGAAATCACAGTAAAGACAAAACATAAACAAATGAGACAAATGATCGCCATCCATAGAAAAACAAACAAGGATAATTTTGAGAAGGGACAGAAGGAAGCAAATTGCATCTAGTCCTGCGGCTGCCCCTTTCTCACAATATCATAACATTTCAAATAAAAACTCTCTTACTACCTAAAAGAGAGAAGGATACTAATAAATAAAATAAGGTTAAAAAACAAGACAACATTTTTTTTTGTTTTGAAGAAATCAAACATTCCCTGAGAGCAACTATCTATAGTTCCTTAGTTCTATATTTGTCTATCAGTGTTTTTTGTATCTATTTTGAACTGTGCAATTTCCACTTCCATTCCATAAAGTTACCCCACAAACTGAAATGCACATGCTTTCTGAACAGTAGACGGAAACCAAATCATCCTGCCAGGATATTATTTAGAATCCCTTCACACTGGCTTTGTTTGAGACTTGTATTGGATGTCTATCCATTTCCAGACTTGCGAATGTGAGTCAAATTTAAGAACCAATTGTGTTATTTCCTTGTTCTTCAGTAAAGTAATCTCAGTAGTCGGATCAGCCATAGCCATATATAAAGGCTAGATGACTCACCCGCGCTGCTGGCCAATGGAGACCGACGTTGCCACATGGCGGCCATCTTGCCACAGGCAGCACACCCACTCATAACATGAATGTCTATGGTGCTTAACACATCCACCGCCATTCACGCTGTAACACGTTATTGCCCGCCATGCTTTGACCGCCAGATCTTGCTGTACAGCGTTATTGAGATAAATATAAAAATTTTTCGCCATGGCATTCATAATTCATATATACACCTCCGACGCTGCAGCTGGACCCTACGGCTCAATACAACGACGGCTCAATACCGCCGCCTGGTGGATGGTCGGGCGAGTTACACTCGAACAACAGGAAGTGGGAGGTGTGCGTCGATTAAATTCATCCGGCCGTCAGACATTGTTGCAAGGCTCCCGACAGACACTATAGTACATATCGATCGCTTATAAACGTAATAATCGATATGATTTTGGCGTTTATTGCGACATACAAACCGGAAATGGACCTAGGCGATCGACGTCCTATACTTGGGATATTTCACAGCCAGTCTCTTTGACGCACGGTAAGAGGACGCTAACGTTATTTTCAGCCCAATTGTTTATTCATTTCACTGCAAACCATCTGATCAATATATCACCCATACTACATAAAGCATTTACTGACGATCACGGAATTATAAACGACCCCCCCCCCCCCCCCCCCCCCCCTTTCCTCCGTGCATGATGACGCATAACGTATACGGATCATATACAGTTACACGGCAATCAATAATCTATATATGCGTTTAGGCCTATAACTCACGTTCTAGGAATTACTGCAGAAAACCATAAAAACATACTTATATTCTAGACGGTATTTTTGTATGAATGTATGAATGAAAAAGTATAACGTTCCTACATCCTGAACGATAGATAATCGATGTTGAATGGGCCATAGTAATGTCAATTTAGCAATACAATTTAAAAAGTTATAGCCCTGCAAAGAAGGTGAACATCTCCATAGGCTTACAGTGGTGGCAGACTGGCTATATTGATGGATATAAGTAATGGCAGGGAATGTGTTAACCATAGCTTGCAAAATGTTCAACAGATTTTCAAACGGTTTGGTTTGTTATAAACGTCAGAGATGTAGTTACCATACTGCATACTTATAATGGACTTTCATATGAAAATAATTTCAACATGTCCACGCATCCAGAATCATAGCCACGTTAATAACGTTTGTAATAAACCAAACCGTCTGTAAATCCGTCAAGATTTCAGCGAGTTAAGAGTATTTTTGTTTGTGCCTTAAACAGCTACCATAGAACGTACCAGCATAGTTGACTGTGACAAGATGGCCACCGGTGAACTACGCTAGAGACTCCGCCTTGCACCATCTAGTTATATATATATCTATGGGATCAGCAGGCATTGGGGGTGTTTGGCCTTGAAGATGCCAAGCTGTAATAACGGTGTCTGTCCTCTAGGTGTCGGGTGCTCTGGAGGCAGCGGAGCAGATCGGCTATCCCGTGATGCTGCGCTCAGCCTACGCCCTGGGGGGCCTGGGCTCTGGGCTCTGCGGCAACAAGGACAAGCTGGAGGAGACGGCTCGCCAGGTGGGAGCACCACACAGAACACACGCAAAAGACCAAACTTGGACTTGGGAAATAGAGTAGAATGACATGAAGGTGTTACAATACCAGCTGATTGGATTAAATTAGATTCAAATGTATTGTCATTATACAGCACAAGTACAGTTTGCAGAAGTTTGGCATCCAACCAGAGTGCAAATAGTAACAGTAATAGTAATACAGTTACAGTACAATACAGTTAGTAATACAGTAATAGTAACAGTAAAGTGCGATAGTAATATACAATGGTACAGGTGATTAAACTGGGTATAAAATATATACATTTGTATTACTGAGTAATAGTGCTAATCAGATCTATATATAGCCTTGTAGTATTATTATGTACAGTAATGCAGGTATACAGACACTATGGTAATAAGTCATACTGGCCAGCAGCGTAACTAAGAGTAAGTAAGTAAGGGATATGTACAGATATAGATATACTATCTACAGATATGTAACACGGGTTATATGCAGGTACTGTATGTAGTGTACAAACCTTATGTGGATAAATAAATATATACTGTACAGTAAGAATACATATATATATATATATGTGGTATATACAGCATTATTGTACATGCTATCATACAGAGTTGATCTACTGTCTAAATGTATATATAGCCAAGGCCAAAAACTACATTTCTGCCTGTGTACTGTATGTTGTAGGCCCTGGCCATGAGCACCCAGATCCTGGTGGAGAAGTCGTTGCTGGGTTGGAAGGAGGTGGAGTATGAGGTGGTGAGGGACGTGGCCAACAACTGTGTCACCGTCTGCAACATGGAGAACTTTGACCCCCTGGGCATCCACACTGGTAGTCTAACATCCACACTGGTAGTCTAACATCCACACTGGAGTCTAACATCCACACTGGTAGTCTAACATCCACACTGGTCTAACATCCACACTGGTAGTCTAACATCCACACTGGTAGTCTAACATCCGGTAGTCTAACATCCACACTGGTAGTCTAACATCCACACTGGTAGTCTAACACATCCACACTGGTAGTCTAACATCCAGTCTAATATAAACACCTGTACATCTGTTCTATTCTACTGACATACACACTGGTAGTCTCGTGACAAGCTCGCTTCTCTTCTCCTCTCTTAGTTTCTTTTATCTTCTATTCTTTTCTCTCTTCTCTTCTCTTCTTTTCTCTTCTATTATTTTCTCTCTTCTCCTCTCTTCTCTTCTCTTCTCTTCTCTTCTCTTCTCTTCTCTTCTCTTTTCTTCTCTTCTCTTCTCTTCTCTTCTCTTATCTTCTCTTCTCTTCTCTTCTCTTCTCTTCTCTACCTCCTCCATCATCATCCTCTTCTCCTGACAAAGAGCAATTCCCACAAAGTCAATTGAGAGACTGGATTGACCAATTAAAAACCAGCCGTAACCCCTCTCTCCTCCTGCTCCAGGTGACTCTATCGTGGTGGCGCCCAGCCAGACTCTGTCCAACGAGGAGTACCACATGCTGCGTGAGACGGCCATCAAGGTGGTGCGCCACCTGGGCATCGTGGGAGAGTGCAACATCCAGTACGCCCTGCACCCGGCCTCCCTGGAGTACTGCATCATCGAAGTGAACGCCAGGCTGTCCCGAAGCTCCGCCCTGGCCTCCAAGGCCACCGGGTAAGAGCCGTGCACATATACGTTACTTCCTGGAAGGAACAAGAGGCTTTTTAGAGGCACCTGCCCATAGATATATATGTCTATGCACCTGCCAATGTTCCGCCATCGACTTAAAACACACCTCTTCAATCAATATCTGAAAAAATTATTACTTCTTACTGTCCTTTACTATCATGTACTGTATTACTATGTCTATACTACTATCTACTATGTACTATGCTACTATGCCTATATTACTACCTACTAGGGATGCACGATAATTATCGGGCCGATATCAGCAATTATGACGTCATCCCGATAAACCCGATAACATTATTGATAGCTCCGATAATATATAATACATTTTTTGGTTAAAAGAAATCCGGTGTGGGTGGATTGGGATGAAGGGCGTTTGTTTTTACTCTAGGCTCCTCCCGTTTTGCCAGTACTGTGGTACGACTGATAGCGTGTGGTTTAGGAAGAGGGAGTTTTTCACAAATCCAGCGCTCCCTTTGTCATGCCTGGCTGTGACGTAGCCACGTACGTTTCAGAAGCAGCACAGATGGTAAACAAACATGGCGTCGTCGGTAGTGTGGGATGTTTTAAAAGTTTCAGAGGAAAATAGTTTGCTTGCTATTTGTAACAAATGCAGAAGTTCCTCGAGGAGGGAAAGGGGCAACAAGCTATAACACATCCAACCTAATAAGTCACCTGAAACATCACCACCGCTACGATGGTGTATTAAAATCCGACGACGCGCGAGCAGCTAAAGGCTAAGAGAATCCAAAGCCAGCTGCAAAGGAAGCGGCGCGGCTTGTACCTATTGACGAGCGTTTGCAAAATTAAAGACGTTTGACAGAGATGATTTGTTTGGTTTATTTTATTCTTTTTGAGGCGTGCTGTCCTATAAATGCCAAGTAATAGTTGTTTCATGGACCAAGACCACAACAGTCTCCTATCCTATAGTGTCAAATGTTTTATCTACTGACAAAGCACAATACCTGTTGGTTTTTAGTTCACTCATTGTTCAGGGAAACACATTGTTAATGACATTGACGGATTGTGAATTTTGTGATTGACTCAAATTATATTTATTTGGAAAAATAAATATAGTCACTTTATTTGAAGAGTCAAAACTGTTCTCTTGGCTTTGTTTTGTTCATAGTAGTAATGCTTATGTCATGATACATCTGGTTAGGTCAAAACTACAGGAATATACATAAAAAAATAAAATTATAATACAATAAATATATATATATATATATTATCGGTTATCGGTATCGGTATCGACCTTGAGGAGCAGAAAGTTATCGGTATCGATATCGGGGTCAAAAAAATCAATGTCGTGCACCCCTACTACCTACTATGCTAATATGTCTATTAGGGGTGTAGCGGTACGTGTATTTGTCCCGCGAATTTACGGTACGGCCGTCACGGTGCTGTACGTGCAGCCATACGAAGAATACTACTAGGACCAGGTGAAACTAGGGTGGCACATTTTACAAATATATGCTCAATATCTTTACTTTACTTTACACTGGCTTACATTGATCTTTAACGTTGAATATTAAGCTTGTATTGCCAAATTTAGATGATGAATAAAACGTTGAAGCTTGTAAAGGTGACACGATGACAAGCGGACAGAAATTAACAATACACACTGACACTCTGTTTCTTCCCTCCTCCCCTCCCCTTACCATGAAGAATGAATTATATGTTTGTAACACAGCAGGGTTGTTACAATTTTACAGTTTTCTTTCGTTTTCTTGTTCGCCCAATAATGTTAACCAAATGAGACCAATGGAAAGACACACACACACGCCGCGCGTCGCCAACACACACACCAACATTCTCCCCCGCGGACTCTCTTTCACAGGCACAGCTGATCAAATAAAAATAAAAACATACTTTTCCGGACTGATCATCTGAGCTCCTCTCCAGTTGAACTGCTACTGTGTTTAAATCCAAATAATCCTCTGCCATTGTTGTAACATGTCATCTGTTCTCTAGTCTTCAGTCTCGTGAAGTTAAATCCTCTCTACAAGTGAAACTGAAACTTAACAAGTGTAACGGAGGTACCGCAGTATATCCACAGTCACGGGTACAAGTAGTGACGTGGCTGTGGATGGTAAGCGGTACTGCAAGTAAACTCACTCCCCAGAGGCATCCAGACCCGGAAGCAAGAAGTGAATTCACTTCTTGCTTAGTGGTCTGTGATGCCGCCCGCGACGCGGGCGTCCGGGGTTCAACTCCCACTCAGGGCGATCCCTTAACAGGGGTTGAATCGACTAAAACACAACGCAGACAAGATCACACCGGCTACACAAGGATAAGTTGTTAAAGGGGCAGTAGGCAATTAATTTACTCAGTGGATGCCTGAACACAGAATGACACCAGTATCACTGACTACCACGGCAAGCCTATAGAAAATTATTCTATTTAATAATAATAATTATAATAATTATCATAAATATATAATAATAATTATAAATATTTTTTTCCTGTTGTACCGAACTCGTACCGCACCGTGACTCCAATACCGAGGTACGTACAGAACCGTGGCTTCTGTGTACCGTTACACCCCTAATGTCTATACTACTATGCACTCAGAGTGTAGCACTCAAGTTCAACAATACCACTGACCCTTAGCTGCCAGAGGTGTACCCCTACTTGTTGTACACAATTTGTAAGTGGCTTTGGATAAAAGCGTCAGCTAAATGACTAAATGTAAATTATTGAGTTGAAAATTAAGGCTGTCCTTGAGAAGCGATATTCTTAGTCAACTAATAGTCATAGGGTTTGATTTTCACCCTGTGGGAATCCCAACCTGAGCGAGACATAAGAGCAAAATGGCCACCATGTTAAGACGGTCAATTGCATTGTGTGTCCAGCTCTTGCTAATCCTCACTTCTATACCATCGGCCCGTCTCTCCCAGGTACCCGCTGGCATTTGTGGCGGCCAAGCTGGCCCTGGGCATCCCCCTGCCGGAGATCAAGAACGCTGTGTCCGAGAAAACCACGGCCTGCTTCGAGCCCAGTCTGGACTACATCGTCACCAAGATCCCCCGCTGGGATCTGGACCGCTTCCAAGGCATGTCCCAAGAGATAGGCAGCGCCATGAAGAGCGTCGGAGAGGTGGGGGCTGATAGACGCACCACTCACTCACTCACTCATTCATGCTTGCGCACACGCTCACGCACGCACACTTGTATTTTGTTTACGGGGCACTAAACTAAACACACTATATTGCGCATTCATCGAGAATGCTCCAAACCCTTTTGGGGAGAGAGTGTCATCAAAGTAATCTCACCAGGCAGCTCAACGAGGACATGAATGTAGTGCGAAATTACAGCAAAATTCAAACTTAAAATACATATAAGCAAACGTAACTACTAGTAAGAGTAGGATATGTACAGATATTAGGGAGGTCCGATATTATCGGCCTACGGATATTGGCATTAAAATGTAATATTGAAAATTATCTGTATCGGTAAAAAAAATAAGAAAGAAAAGAGATATGTAATGTTAATTACCTGAAATGATTCCGTTTTTTTTGGGGGGGGGGGGGGGACGACAACGACGACCCTGCATATATCGGTATCGGTTGATATCGGTATCGGTTGGACAATATCGGTATATCGGATATCGGTAAAAAAGCCAATATCGAACATCCCTACAGATTATGTAAAAGGACTATGTGCAGGACAGGTAAATACAGACAGGTGTGGATAGATATATACCGGTATGTGGTGAGAATAAATATATATAAATGGTAAATGGTGCAATTTATATAGCGCTTTTATCCAAAGCACTTTAAAATGTTGTTCTTCACATTCACCCATTCACTCACACATTAACACACTGATGGCGGAGGCAACCATGCAAGGTGCCAACCTGCTCATTGGGAGCAATTAGGGGTTAAGTGTCTTGCTCAAGGACACTTTGAAACTTTAGAGGGAATCGAACAGTGAACCTTCCGATTACCAGACAACCGCTCTACCTCCTGAGCCACTGTCGACCCTTACAGTATATATATGCTATCATACAGAGCTAAGGGTTATATGCAGGTGTACAAGTAAGTATATAGAGGGGTTATATGCAGGTATATTCAGACAAATATGTATATATATATATATATATATATATATATATATATATATATATATATATATATATATATATATATATATATATATATATATATATATATATATATATATATATATATATATATATATATATATATATATGCGGTAAAGATAAGAATATAAGAATATGAAGGAAATGGTAAGACAATGATAGTCAGCCTGTTATTGAATCGGTGAAAGTTTTCATTTTGTTGTAACACTCCATTTGTTTCCTTGTTCCTCCGTTGTTCCCATTTAATGCACATCCAAAGCAACCTTTAGAATGTCTCCCTCCCCGGTGTCAGGTCATGGCGGTGGGCCGTACCTTTGAGGAGAGCATGCAGAAGGCCCTGAGGATGTGTCACCCCTCCGTGGACGGCTTCGTCCCCCGCCTGCCCCTGAACAGAGCCTGGAAGGGCCCCAGCGACCTGCAGCAGGAGCTGGGTGTTCCCTCCATCACCCGCATCTTCTCTCTGGCCAAGGTACACCTGGACTCGCCTCCCGTTGACCATATTCACATGCCATTTTGCTCTCATGTCACGCTCACGTTGAGATTCCTTTCCAACCCGTTTCCCCATCTCGGGTGACTGTTTGGATCACTAGCATGGCTAACAAGTGTGACGATCTTGTAGTCTGACCCACTGTTCAGATCGGGACACTCAGAATACTAGGTTCTACATGCAAGCGTTTTGTTTACATATATAAGTACAATCTAGAACAGGGGTGGCCAACCCGCGGCTCGCGAGCCGCATGCGGCGCTTAGCCTGTCAATGTGAGGCTCTTCCATCCATAAAAAATAATAATAATAATTTAATTTTAATTTTAATTTTTTACTTTTTCTTTTTTTTTTTACTCATTGCATAAGGACGTAGAATAAACATTTCCATTTTTTTTTAAATGGTCCATTTGCATGTTCTTGGTATCTGAATCTAGGGACATATATGGATCAGTGTCAGAAATAGTGTCTGTTACTAGGCTTGAGTAAATTGTAATGAACCAAAGGAGAATATCAATTATATATATATTTTTTTAAACCAGACCTGAAAAATCTAAGCAAATGAATAAAGGGAAGATGATTAAACAGAAGGTTTTGTAGATACAGTACTGAATTCTGCCATCTTTTTTATAATGTAAATTTCTCCACCATTTTTTATCGTATTGCAACACCGTTTTTTGCAAGACGTTCACATAAAGGTAGAGAAACTAACTGTGTTCTGTTTTATGGCAATAACGTTCAGGTTTGTGGGAGATAATCCCAAAAAATAAGATAAATAAAAAAGAAAATCCAGAAGTCAGATGATTGACAGGGGCTGGTGTGAGCTAGGTAGGGTAGTTTTTCGAAATTCGAAAGCCCTGAGTCTCGTCCTTCAAAAGACTACACTCACTTTTGGATGTGCCACTTCCTCCTGTCAATATGCGCCGGTTTCCGACTCAATGCCCTGAGATTTCTATAATCTTATATTTCACTAATAACAGTGAAAATAATTGGTAAACAAACGTAATGCTGAAAATATACACTTTTACTGTATATCTCGGGCTTAAGAGGTTAACCCTGTGAGGCCCAAATTAAAAAGACATTAGCAACTTCAGAGGCCAGAGGGTGGGACATATAAACACATTTACTATCAAATAGCATTGTGAGGCTGATTTTTTTTTAAATAAACATTATTTTTTTTAAATGGCTAAAAGTGATTCTGTAATTTTGCAACCGTGGGTCTCACAGGGTACTTTTAACCCTGTGAGGCCCAAATAAAAAAGACATTAGCAACTTCAGAGGCCAGAGGGTGAGACCTATAAACACATGAAGGGTGCCGTGACTGAAAAAAAAGGTTGAGAAACGCTGGTGGTGTGGCTCTTTGTGGTACCACAGTAATTTGTGTGGCTCTTAGTCTCTGACTGGTTGGCCACCCCTGATCTAGAACATACAACTTGGCTGGGGGGGGGGGGGGGTTATGAGAGTACAAGTGCACATTTGTACAAATACCATATATATGAGTTGATCCCTTACTTCCCAGCCTACTAACAGAACTTTTTTAATCGATTTAGATAATTGGAATTCATTAATTTCATCATGTCAGGGTTCTGTCCACTTTCAATGCTGTTTTGGTATTACCATTAGTAGTTGAAATACTTTGAATTAAATTTTTTTTTTATCTGTTTTCGATCAGGCATGTTTTGGCCCCAATAATTCAATGCAGTGCAACTGCTAGCGAGTCACACAGTGTCTTGGCCTGAACTTGTCATGCTAAATAAGACTTTAAACCTCAAGTGACTTGTTCTTGTTGGTAAAAATAGACCTGCTGTACAAGCATCAGGACACAGGGTGAAGTTATATCACGCAAAGAACACAATATACACAATAACTACTGCAAGAGGACAATATCCTCCAGGTCACCGTGACTTAAATGTCTCCTAACAGAGCTAAATGAGGCTGAGGCTGTCTCAGTGTCCTGGACGACAGCAGCGATGGATCTGTTCCCTTTTTAAATGTAGAATGAGATCATTGAAGGAGTAATGGCCCACATCTTATCTCTAGGCCATCAAACATCCATGATAAAACCTCAAGGTGGCGAGGCCAGCAACACACCAGCACTGGTACCTCAGCTCACTGCCCTGATGGTACCCACTCCTAAATGCATCATACCATGCACTAGCTATTCCACCACTTTGACAGCACTTGACCGCGCTCAGCCAAGAGGAAAGGAGGATTCATGCCACTGGTGTTGGCCTCATGAAAATGCTGATAGATAGATACAGTAGATAGGTAGATAGATAGATTGATTGGTAGGTAGGTAGTAGGGGTGGGCGGTTTAGCAGTTTGAACCGGGATACCGGTATAAATCTGTGCCACGGTAGAGATTTGACTCTACTGGATGTACCAGTAGAAGGCTACTGTTAGGCTCTTTGAATGTAAAAATGCGTTTTCCACTTTTTACTAGGGATGTCCGATATTTTCGTCCTACTGATATTATCGGCCGATATTGGCACAAAGGTTGTTATATTGGAAAATATCGGTATCGGTTTACATTTTTTTTTTAAATCTTTTTATTTTATTAATTTTTTTTACATTTATTTAACCTTTATTTACCCAGGCAAGCAAGTAAGAACAAATTATTATTTTATTTATTGTCAAAGTATGCATAATGTTGTGTTAATTACATGACAAGAGATATGTAATGTTAATTACCTGAAATGATTCAGTTTTTTGGGGGGGGGAACCCTGCATATATCGGTATCGGTTGATATCGGTATCGGAAATTAAAAGTTGGACCATATCGGTACATCGGTATCGGTAAAAAAAGCCAATATCGAGCATCCCTACTTTTTACAAATGTAACACACAAAGCTAGCGAACTGTGCCCTGCCATTACATGTCAAGAAGTTGGCCCATTATTGGCTACTAAAAAGAATTATGCATGGTGAAATGGAGGGCAGCCAGCATGATGCAGGAGCTCCCATTCCCCATGCAAACAATGACGAATAATTAGTTCGAAGGAAAGGTGCTTCTTCGTCCATCAATTTGACGTGGTTTGGGTTTAAAAAGTCAGACATTTAGCAGAAAACTATTCTCTGCAAGCAATGTTCAGACACAAGCAGTCCCTCCACTGGCATCCGCTAGCCGAGTCATTTTCCAGTGTTTGTATGACAAAAAAAGGAAACAGTGGAAGGACATTACAAAATTGAGCTGCTAATGTCAACTAAGCTGCTCCAAAAGGTTGGGCGAAGTTCATTTCATACATTGAGGAATAGGAGGGGCTGCTGAGCCCAATACCTCTCTCTCTCTCTCTCTCTCTCTCTCTCTCTCTCCTCTCTCTCTCTCTCTCTCCTCTCTCTCTCTCTCTCTCTCTCTCTCTCTCTCTCTCTCTCTGTCCATTCAATGATTTTAAGTAGCCAAACGTTCCTCCAGACAAACTAACTGGATAGTTGATGATAATAAATATTTCACTTCATAGCTTCATTAAATTATTTATTGATTTAGTTAGTTAGTTGGTTCACCGTTGGTTCGTTATAGAATGTTGTGGGAGCTCAGTGGCCTCAGTGGTTCTCAACGTGGGGTCTTTGAGGGTTTTCCAGGAGGTCAGAGTGATTACCGGTATTCTGCCACAGGACCTAGCATGTCCTACCATGCTCTGTAAATAGCTCATGTACAGATACCGATATGCCTACTTTGTTTACTTGTTTATTGCACTATGTTGCTCTATTGGTTGGACTCTTATTATTATTACTTGTACTATTGCACATCGTTGCGGGCGAGACCCCCCCGCATTTCACTGTATACCTGTATGCCATGACAAATAAAACTCTTGTATCTTGTATCTTGTATCATAGGTTTTACTTTCTCCACTGTTATCTCCCTCAACTCTAGTATTGACACAGTTATTGAATTCTGAACTTAATCTAAATCTTCTCAGATGTATACATGAGCTGCCTTATGTATATATACAACCCCCTCCCCCATACTCCCTGTCACTCTCCACTGTATCCAATCTCATTAACACATTGAGTGCCACGCCCCTTCCGGGAAGTGACCTGGCCTTGCCGTCCATTAACCCCATGTAAGCGTAGTTGTACTTTGTAGACCTAAACCTATATTTTATAGTATAGCTATGGGTCTAATAACGCCGTCGAGTCTCATTGAGCTGCTTCTGGTCAACGTGCAAAAAACGGATTCTTTTTTCATCTGTACATTTCCGTTTTATACCGTTTTGATGAACATAGTCCGGCCTCTTCTGAGCAATTCCAGGGAAAAGACACAAAAACAGCGTTTTTTGTGTAATTCAATAAACACGTTGTCATTTTTCGCCTGATTATCGGATCTTCCTGAAATCAACGCTAGATCATCACTATTATCCTTTGTCGTGCACGCATTCAATGTGATTTAGACCGGCGCCCCCCCCCCCCCCCCCCCCCAGACACATAAAACACATATAGCTTCAATCGCAGTCGAAATAAACATCAGATCAACGCAAGCTTTCATATATGGTGTCCTTACCTGGTCTCTGAAGTAATGCAAAAAAAATAATCCAATAATCTCATCGCCATTCCAGTTATCCACAGCGATCCTGCCTCCGACGTTGTTGGACATTGCACTTCAACGGGCGGGCGGGGTCAGTAGTCCAAACCATCCCTACAAGCGTGTGTTTTGCCGGAGTGTTTAGGACCCGCCCCCATGCCGCAGCTCGGTAGAGAAAACAAACTAACCCGTTTCTAACGGGGTGCAATAATGCCGGAAGGCGTTAGAGGGCAGTATAATACCGTCTGCCAGCTCAGACACACTCAGAACAGTATGCACAAGGTGCCCCGTTGAATTATGAATGGCAATAGATAGATCGACATAGACAGACAGACAGACAATATACCTGTAGATGAAACAGTTGCTTGGCTGTGTGATGGAGGACTCATGTTGTGTGTGTCCTGCCAGGCAGATACCTACAGTATAGGGCTCATGTTGTTATGGGAACAGAGGAACGGGACCCGTAATAAGGCAATACAACAGGTTTAAAAGGAAAAACGCCAAACGGCGTGTATTTATTCATAAAAGGTTCAAGGCAAACAGAAACAACAAAAACAAAAACGACTGTGGTGGTGTAGTGTGGGCAGGTCGGAAGCCTGGGAATATGAAGTGTGTATTTACAAAATGTGTTGGGAAGCAGGTGACTATGTGTGTGTGTCTTAACAATGTAGAATGGGGTCTTACCGTGTTGTATATGTATTGGGTCAGGGTTAGGGATGGGTATCGTTAGGATTTTATCGATACTACTACTCTTATCGATACTGCTTAACGGTTCGGTACTTTATCGATACTCTTATCGGTTCTTTTTTATTTAGCAAAAAATTTATAAAAGATTATTAAGAACAGAATCGACATTGCTTTATTATTCTTTTATATAACTATATTACTGCACATGGCTACTTTTTTATCAATTAATACAAGCAGTCAGATAAATTAACTATTTTGGGACTTTCTATTTTATTTAGAAAGTTCTTAAATCAGAATGTCCCACCCAATACCCAGCTGTTAAAAACGGTTCAATACTCCATGTTATTAGTAGAGGCTGTGACACTCATCCTTCCTCTAGCTACTAGGGTGAAGGGAACCCAGAATTTTGAGCGCTTTGCTCTCACCGCCATGACGAGCGCAGAGCTCGGTCTGTGTGTGCTGCGCTTCAGCAGCACGGAGCCACTGACTGGCACCTCCCTTAACATTTTCAGTGCCACGGACGACATTACTCGTTTTATCAGCCCCCCCCGTTGAGTGCCCACGACGACAAATATCGTTTTATTGTTTTATTAGCGATCTGAATTCATATTTCATCAACCGAGTCTCCCGTTGGTACACCAGCCCCTACAGGAGCTCAGATTGGAAAAAAGCGCCCCCTATCGTCTATCCCTGTGTAACTGCAGGTCAGTCGCTTAGACTGACCTGGGATCTGTAGATCTCTGGGGGGGAGCCAACTCGCTCCTTGTGTTGGCGAGCAGTCTGCTCAAGAGCGATCTGCTCGCGGGACGGGAATCAGCCTGGAATATATATTTACAGCAGCCAATAATCAATCAATGAGCGTGATCGATATTTGGAACGGCGATCAGGAATTGGAATAATCTTTTTGGAGAACATCTGATCTGAGGTAAGGAATCTATTTTACCAGTCTTGGGATAATCAGAGTTGTATTCGCTGAGATATCAACGTGTCCCCTATGTGTGATGTGGCTGTTTGGCTGTGATCGCTGATGAGGAAATAAGAGAATCGATTTTTCAGCTCGCGTCTATAGCGTGCATACGTACACATATACTATCGATAATCTAGCGTTTATTTGAAAACGATTCATAAATAGGCCGAAAAATTCCAAAGTTTTTGTGTATTCTAGAATATTCCAGTAAATGTCTTTTATCATGGAATCTTTATATTTTCCTTGAAAACGAGGGCTTTTCAAAATGCTATAAAACGAAAATGAACCGATAAAAAAAAATCCGCTTCGACAATGTTGACTGCAAACGAGTCATTGATAAGCTTACCATAAAGCTTACCATAAGCAC
Source organism: Notolepis coatsorum (assembly GCF_963971535.1). Lineage (NCBI taxonomy): Eukaryota > Metazoa > Chordata > Actinopteri > Aulopiformes > Paralepididae > Notolepis > Notolepis coatsorum. The sequence goes on from NC_140167.1 coordinate 148,666,390, forward strand.
GAGCAGTGAACTCCAAGCCCACGTGACTGAACTCAAACTGGAAAGAAACAGACTAAGAAATGATGTAAACTCCATGATCAAAGCAGCAAAAAAATATTTCATCAATGACAAAACCGAGGAAAACAAAAACAAACCACGTGAACTTTGGAAATTACTCAATAACCAACTAGGCTGCAGTAAAAAACTTAAAACCAGATTCTCAAACATAAACATAAAGACAGACAACACGCTCATCACAGAAAAGCTGGATGTAGCCAGTTTCTTCACAAACATAGCCACAACACTGGTAAACAAACTACCCTCCCACTCAGGGCATTATGGGGTAGAACACATAGTAGCATACTACAAGAACCTAGGGGTCCACAAAGACGACTTCAAACTGGAAATGGTAACAACAGATGAGGTACTCAAAAAACTGAGCGCCCTCCAACCCAACAAGGCCACTGGCCATGACAACATCCCCTCCAAATTCCTCAGAGACTCAGCAGCCGCCATCACCCCAGTCATCACACACATAATAAACCTCTCCATAAAACAGGGACACGTCCCCAAGGACTTCAAAATTGCGAGAGTGACCCCTCTGCACAAAAAAGGCAGTAAATTAGACCCAGGCAACTACCGCCCTGTTTCTATCCTTACCTCCATCTCGAAAGTCATGGAAAAAATTGTATACGAACCGGTCGAAAAATACCTTGCGGAAAAAAATCTAATCTACGAATTCCAATCTGGCTTCAGAACATCCCACTCCACTGACACATGCCTTCTCTATTTAAACGACCACATCAAACAAGAGGTGGACGCGGGCAAATACTGCGGCATGGTCATGCTGGACCTACAAAAGGCCTTCGACACTGTCAATCACACCATTCTGATTGACAAGCTAAAAGCAATTGGTTTTGATAGTCTATCAGTGAGCTGGATGCAATCCTACCTGGAGGGGAGAGAGCAGATGGTGGAGGTAAACGGTACCCTATCCCCCCCCCCCTCACAGTAAGCTGTGGTGTTCCACAAGGAAGCATACTAGGTCCGCTACTGTTCCTAATTTATGCAAATGACATGTCGTCAGCTTGTGACTGCAACTTGTTCCTGTTTGCGGATGACTCAGCCCTGCTGGTCGCTGACAAGAACAAGTTACAGGTTGAAAAAACCCTCAGCTCAGAACTAGGCAAAATCTGCATATGGCTCGCTGATAACAAACTATCATTACACATGGGCAAAACAGAGTCCATTCTCTTCGGTTCAAATAACAAACTCAGCAAGACCGACGGCTTCTCAGTTACAGTGGGTGACAATATTGTCACAAGGAAAGAAGATATTACCTACCTGGGTTCCATCCTAGAGGCAAATCTTTCCTGTGACAAAATGGCATCCAATGTAATAAAAAAAAGTCAACCAACGAACTCGATTCTTGTACCGGATCTCCTCACTGGTAAACAAGAATACCCTGAAGACTCTAGCAGGAGCACTCATTCAAGGGTACTACGACTATGCTTGCACCTCATGGTACCAAAGCACCTCAAAGGCGCTAAAAACAAAATTACAAACATCTCAAAACAAACTGGTCAGACTACTGCTTGACCTTACTCCTAGAACCCACCTCACCCCTGCCCACTTTGACAACCTAGGATGGCTTAGAGTAGACGACAGAGTACAGCAACTTGCAATGGGCCTGGTCTACAAGATACACTACACGACCAAGGTACCCATGTACATGACAAAATACTTCCCAAAGGTCAGTGAATACCACGATCACAACACCAGAGGGAGCTCCACAAATCATGTTAAACCCAGATTCGGCTCAAACAAGGGACTAAACACGTTTCGCAATTATGCCACATCAATGTGGAACGCCCTACCCAAAGCTGTAAAGGAATGTGAATCACTACCCACTTTCAAAAACACTCTCAAAAAACACCTAAGGGAGACTGCAACTCGAAACTGGCCCCTGTAAATGTCCGAACACAACCCCCTCCAATGTACAGTAAATTACCAAGTATGGTCTTGTCAATAATCCAATGTACAGTGTTTGTTTGTACAGGTGTACAGTGTCCCCCACCCACCCCTCCTACCCAACCCCCCCCCCCACTCCTACCCTACCCTGATAGTGTTAAGTACCCGTGTGTGTATGTGTGAGTGTGAGTAATAATGGCTCGCTGCGGCTCGCTTCTCGTGCAGAGACAGAGAGAGGAGAGATAGTTCGCAACATTTAAATTCCTCGAAAAAAAAAAAAAACTCATAGTAATAATAATTTCTAGAGTATCGATAGCAGTACCGATAACGTCGGAGCTTATCAATACTCCGTTTTTTTCTAATTTAGTACCGGTTCCCATTTAGAACCGGGGTCCGGGGGGCATCCCTAGTCAGGGTTGCCTAAACAACTCCCAGGAATAGTCGGGAGTCCCGGAGGAATTAAACACGAGAGGCAGGCGAGGGGGGGAAAAACACGGGGGGAGCAAGCGAGCGGAAGAAAACAACGAGCGTGGCGGTTTCGGGGATGGCGTCCCCCACACTAGATGAAAAAAGAGAGAGAGAGGCGAGGGTTAGTTAACCAGAAAACGGCAAAGCAAGCGTGCGTCCGTCCAGGTAGATACCTAGGGCTCATGTTGTGTACCCTGCCAGGCAGATACCTATAGGGCTCATGTTGTGTGTGTCCTGCCAGGCAGATACATATAGGGCTCATGTTGTGTGTGTCCTGCCAGGCAGATACCTATAGGGCTCATGTTGTGTGTGTCCTGCCAGGCAGATACCTATAGGGCTCATGTTGTGTGTGTCCTGCCAGGCAGATACCTATAGGGCTCATGTTGTGTGTGTCCTGCCAGGCAGATACCTATAGGGCTCATGTTGTGTGTGTCCTGCCAGGCAGATACCTATAGGGCTCATGTTGTGTGTGTGTGTGTCCTGCCAGGCAGGCCCAGGCAGATACCTATAGGGCTCATGTTGTGTGTGTGTGTGTCCTGCCAGGCAGATACCTATAGGGCTCATGTTGTGTGTGTGTGTGTGTGTGTGTGTGTGTGTGTGTCCTGCCAGGCCCTTCACAGCGGTGTCACTGTGGACAACATCCATCAGCTAACATTCATCGACAAGTGGTTCCTCCATAAGCTGCGACGCATCACCCTAATGGAGCAGCACTTGACCCAGTACAACAGGTGACTCACTCACTCACTCACTCACTCACTCACTCACTCACTCACTCACTCACTCACTCACTCACTCACTCACTCACTCACTCACTCACTCACTCACTCACTCACTCACTCACTCACTCACTCACTCACTCACTCACTCACTCACTCAGACACAAGGGTTGCATTAATGTACATCCTGTATTACTGGTTATTAGCTCAGTATTGTATGTAATAAATACATGAATCCACCGGGTGTCACTGTTGCCTTTTGACAGCTTGTAAAGTAAAAATTCTCAAATTATAGTTTAGTTATGTAGTGTGTGTGTGTGTGTGTGTGTGTGTGTGTGCGTAGTGCGTGTGTGTGTGTGCACGCACTCATGTGCATGTGTCCTTGTGGGGGTCATTGAGGTGTCCTGGTTGCTCATCATGAAGTTA
>NC_140167.1:148674949-148727449 GCF_963971535.1 Notolepis coatsorum
TGGATGCACACACACACTCACACACAGACACACAACCACACACACACACACACACACACACACACACTCACACACACACACACACACACACACACACACACACACACACACACACACACACACACACACACACACACACACACACACACACACACTGCACACGCTCACACTTATGGCCACTTTACAAAAGGAAAGGTCACTTTAAGAATAGTATAGTATAACTTGATATTGTATAATATAGCATTGTATAACAGTGTACATAAAGACCCAGTGCCTCATCCGTAGCTAACAGTGTATTGCACTACCACAGGACCTAGCATGTCCTACCATGCTCTGTAAATAACTCATGTACATATACCGATATGCCCTACTTTGTTTACTTGTTTATTGCACAATATCATTCTATTGGATTCTTATTATATATAACTATTGTACTATGCACATCGTTGCGGGCAAGACCCCCCGCATTTCATTGTATACTTGTATGCTGTGACAAATAAAACTCTTGACTTGACTTGACACACACGCACGCACGCACGCACGCACGCACGCACGCACGCACGCACACACGCACGCACGCACGCACACACACACATACACACACACACACACACACACACACACACACACACACACACACACACACACACACACACACACACACACACACACACACACACACACACACAGGAATACACATATGGACAGACAGACCAGTCTGTCCATTGACCTTTTTTTTATTTCATTTTTTTTATTTACACAGATACTATATCATAGCTGCTTTAGTCCAAGTCAAGACTCGTCATTTGAAACAGGTCTCGGGTCCTTTTGCAGCAAGTCTCAAGTCAAGTCACAAGTTTTTATTGTCAAATTTAGAATGGATATTTAATGGGCGGTTGGATGGCATAGCGGCGATTGTGCTCGTCACCAATGCAAGAGGCTGCGGTCTCGACTCCCGGAGTCAGCATTGCCTGCGGCTTGGGCTGGTCGTCATACTAACTCGTTTGGCTGAGTTAGGGGGAGGGAAGTCGTGGGTGGTAATCTGGCGTTGTGGACAGCGACGCCTACAGGTCAGGTCTGGGCGCCTGCTCAGCGAAAGGCAGGAAGTATTGAAGGCAGCGTGACCTCCCGGCTCCCACGCCTTACGCTTCACCAATGAGAGTCCCCGCTGCCAGGTGAAAAGAGAGCCACTGGCTGTCTCCACATGTGTCGGAGGAAGCATGTGGTGGACTTCAGGGTTCCCTTGTACCGACCAGTAGGAGGAACATGTGCACAACAACCAGGTAGGGGAGGGGGGGAATTGGCATAACGACTAAATTGGGATGGGGAGAAAAACTGAAAAAATCAGGCGGAGAAAAAGAGGATAAAAAAATAAATAATGGATATTTAATTATTTCCAGTGAGGTTTCTGACAGTTGTGAGTAAAATAAGTAAATTTTATTCTAATGTTAGTGAATTGATGAGATGTAGGCTACTGATGCATTATATTTATTCTATTGTGATCTAGGCCTGTTCATTGATCTAACGTTACATTGATTTACTATTCGTTCAGTGAGTAGACCATGCAATGTAATGTATGTATCGTGGACTTCCAAAGAAAGAGAGCAGTGTGCAAGTTGTAATCACTGCTGCCCATAGCTTTACCCCCCCCCCCCCCCCCCCACCCCCCCCCCCCCCCCCCCCCCCCCGCCAATCAGGCGGATTGAACCGCCTACCTTCTGGTCACAAGCCCTGCTTCTCGAACCTCTAGGCCAGGGGTTCCCAAACTTTTCAGGCCGCGTCCCCCAAATAACGGTGTCAGAGAGCCGTGACCCCCACTATTATAGGAGGTAAACAAAAAATAACAATAAAAAAAAAAAAAATCTTATTTTTTTTTATAAATGGAAATGTATGGTTGAAACATGCACACGTTCAAACGCACACACACTAATAAGCATTGGAGGCTTTTAACCAGGGCCGGACTGGGGAAATCATTCAGGCCAGGAAATATAGTGCAAAATATAGCCCCAGTCAGGCCACTTTTTAAGGAGGGGGTCTGGGGGTCCCCCACCAGGAAATTTCTTGTTACAAAGATTTCATTTCCTGCATTCTGGTGCAGGAATTTTTTTATTTGTACCCTATTAACACATTGGGGACGGACCACGGAGAAATCCGTGTTTCGAATCCATGCGTTGTGGACAGAAGCACGGATATATCCGTGGGAAGTTGTTATTGCTTTTATTCCATTTTAATAACCTATTCAAGGTCGCCGAGCAGCACTGCAGATTTACCCTACTCTTTGAATTCGCCAACATGCAATACCGGCCAGATCCTCTTAGGGGCGCTATCGCGATAATAGAGTGTTCCCTGTGGCAGAAGTTGTCTTTCTTTTTTTGGATCTCTAATGTAGTTTTCTACTCATCTGAAGCAATAGCTATTGTCTGTTGCACGGGATACGTTTTGAATAGCGGATTTCACTATGCAATAAGGGGATTTATCATCAGCCAATGGACATATCGATAACGGGGAAATGCTCGGGAGGATCCAACCGGCTCATGGTAAGATCTTTTTCACGTAAATTACAGCCCGATCGGGCATTGTTTTGATAGCCATCCAGGCGATCGGCCTATGTGGCTAGTTAGACGAACACGGTTATTGGTAATCAATAATAATAAACGACGTCCCCCGCCCCCCCCCTTTCATGCATACATACTTTGGGATCGTGCCGATCATATGCAGTTTGAGTTATTTCTGTAGCATCTGTAAAACGGAAATGCCATTGGATATAACGTTAGCAGCTATTAGCTCTATATCTAGCCTTCCAGAAAATATACTAGTCCAAAATCCCGTATAACGCTTATATTCGCGGCGCTATAAAATGAGAACCTATTGATGAATTTTTTCTTTTTTTAAGCCATTTTGAAGGGACGGTTTATTGACTCAATTGACAATGAGAATGGACAGATAGCAATACTATAAAGTATAGATTTAGCTGTACAAACAGCGCCACGTTTGTTTACATTCCCCGGTCCTCTTGCGATTAATTAGACTCAGCCCAATGGCCCCGAATGTGTTAAATGCCAGTGTTTGTGATGGCATCACAAATTATTGTTAAAAAACAGGCTAGCATATAATTAGCAACAACACTGATTTTGATGGACTTTCAGTTTTTTTGTAATGTCAGATTGAAAATAATACAATCTTTTATTCAACTTCAGCCCTGATCATAACACCACATAATCATTTTATAATTCTAACCCTTTACATGCCAGTGTGTGTGATGGCATATATGCAATATATCAAATGCAAAGTAGATTTTTCTGGGGGGGATTATTACAGGCTAGCATGTGTCAATGATTAGCAACAACAGTTTTTTGTAAGGGTCCCGCCTCCACCAATCACATGCGGCTCCCTTTGTGTGTGTGTGTGACAACTTGTGTGAGTTGCAGTGATCTCCTGGTTGTTCCCCACCTAGGTTATCTAACTATTACGCTGCTGCAACTAGAAACACAGGCCTGGCCTGCTTCTAAGTTCAGTGGCCTGACTGCATAAAAAAAAAACTTTGGGAACCCCTGCTCTAGGCCAGTGGTTCCCAAAGTCGGGGTCGCGACCCAAAGCTGGGCCGCGAGCAGCCATGGGAGGGCTGCGAGATGATTAAAAAAAAAAAAAAAAAAAAACAATTTTTTTTATTTTTTTATTTTTTATTTTTTTTAAGGCCACTGAACTTAGAAGCAGGCCAGGACAGTGTTTCTAGTTGTATTCTAAAATTCTATTCTATTGTATTCTAAAATGTGACTATATGGTTTTATATTAACTTAATAAATAAACAAAAACGAAAAATCTACTTATTTCAACGAACATTTCAAACTAAATAACAGATTATGCACATAAAACGCTGAAAACAACCGAAGCAACAATAGTATTTTAATGAGGCTATTATTATTATCATTATTATTTTGCAACAAGTTAGCCCTCTCATAAATAGCACATATAAATGAATAACTAACTTGAACTAGACAATTCCGCACGGGGGAAATTGTGAAGTGTGGGTGACGCCTGTGCACCGCCGGCCAACGGGAGAGGGTCTCTCGCGAGTCTCTATGACAAACGGTTCAAAAGATACACAAAGGGGGCGCGGCCTAAGGATCGGGGGAGTGGTCAACACAGACCAATGAAAGAGGATATTGGGCCGCGGCTCTCTGACGCCTTATTTTCTGGGTCCCGGCCTGAAAAGTTTGGGAACCCCTGCTCTAGGCCTCCGTGACATATCCAATTCTCGTATCTTGCAGACGACTCGTGAATTCACCCGCACGAAGTATGACCCAGTTGAAGAGAACAAACTCTTGTCCTCCTGACCGTGCAGTGAAGTTTGCATCTAAAACCACCTCACCACTCTCTTCTCTTGTCCCCCCCCCCCGCCCCCCCAGTGGCACGATCCCCAGGGATCTTCTGCTGAAGGCCAAGCGGGACGGCTTCTCGGACCGGCAGGTGGGCCAGATACTGGGCTCCAGCGAGGGGGAGGCCAGAGAGCTGAGGCTGGCTCACAACATCCGACCCTGGGTCAAACAGGTGAGCACCGCTGGGTGGAGGGGCTCCCTGTGGAACTGACCGCACACTGACCCTGCACCCCCCCTTCCTTCATGGCCACACACACACACACACACACACACACACACCCTTAGGCCATTGATATACAGTAAATGAGGAGAATATGTAGCGGGGTCAAAGGTAAAAAAAATCATAATTATTCTCCCAAACAACATTTCCTCACCTGTGATGGAAAATCGTCTTTCCTTAACCTTCATATCTATAGTTAGAAATGTGTTAATATTAAAGGTATTTAATGTTGATACTCCAGGAAAGTGATATGTCTATCAGCCTACAACACATATTTTGTAGCCATGAATTTAGCAGAAACTAAGTGTTAATTTGTATTCTGTACAGTATATTATACAGTATAGGCCTATAATAATACTGTACATACATTAGCTTAGCATATTTACTCTTTTTCAAATGTACTCCATATATTCACATGTTATACTGTGCACTTTACTGCTACCTTGCACTCTGGTTAGATGCCAACTTAATTGTACTCTGTACTTTAAAATGAAATAGAATCTGGTCTTTCTTTTCAGATTGACACCCTAGCAGCTGAGTACCCAGCCATGACCAACTACTTGTACTGCACCTATCACGGCCAGGTCTGTCGATGTCAATCTCATGTCAATCTGTGGCTTAAAGGAAAACTCCAACATTTTGGGGAATTAGCTTATTTAACATCTTCCCTGGAGTTAGACAAGAAGATACATACTTTTTTGTCTCTGTGCGTGCATTTAGCTTTGGGAACAGTCGCTCCGTTAGCGTAGCTTAGCTTCATCACTGGAAGTGGGGGAGGACAGGAGCCTGTCGTTCCCTACAGGGTCTTACAGTCACCAAATACACTCCAAATACAACTCCAAAACGTTCCTGTAAACATGTTGTGACCTGTGTATTCACCACGTGGAGAAATAAAAAATAATTGAATTAGACAATTACGTTTTATAAGCAAATATACTCTGAATTTTTTTTTGCCTAACCACTCGAGTCTCTGGGCGCAGTCAGTGGTTTCAACGTGAAGCTGTGTTTTTTGATATTCTCATTCCTTCAAAGGATCACGCTCGGAGCTAACCGGAGCTAACACAGAACAGGATGGTAAAGCAAATATAATGACTTCCTTTCTGGGGTTTTCAAAATAAAAGTGCGACATTTATATCAGCGGAAAACGTTTATTTTGTACATTATCTAACGTTAACACAAACCTAAACTAACTTTAGGTTAGTTGTAACGTTAGTTTAGGTTCGTGTTAACGTTAGATAATGTACAAAATAAATGTTTTCCGCTGCTATAAACATTGCACTTTTATTTTGAAAACCCCAGAAAGGAAGTCATTATATTTGCTTTACCATCCTGTTCTGTGTTAGCTCCGGTTAGCTCCGAGCGTGCAGTAGTTAGTATTATATTATCAATACCAGCCATTGGATTACTGTTTTCTAAATTGGGGAGGCTTTTAATCGTCAAGGTAAGAGGATTTTAAGTCATGGTATCCATAAACTTCAATCGGTTCGGATCCTTTGAAGGAATGAGAATATCAACAAACACGGCTTCACGTTGAAACCACTGACTGCGCCCAGAGACTCGAGTGGTTAGGCAAAAAATAGTTCAGAGTATATTTGCTTATAAAACGTAATTGTCTAATTAAATTATTTTGTATTTCTCCACGTGGTGAATACACAGGTCACAACATGTTTACAGGAACGTTTTGGAGTTGTATTTGGAGTGTATTTGGTGACTGTAAGACCCTGTAGCGAACGTTAGGCTCCTGTCCTCCCCCACTTCCAGTGATGAAGCTAAGCTACGCTAACGGAGCGACTGTTCCCAAAGCTAAATGCACGCACAGAGTCAAAAAAGGTATGTATCTTCTTGTCTAACTCCAGGGAAGATGTTAAATAAGCTAATTTCCCAAAATGTTGGAGTTCTCCTTTAAAGGAACACGCCGCCATCATGGGAAATGCACAGCTGTTTTTTTTTATCTGCTTTGATTAATTTGTGCCATGGCGATAAGCGCACTTCCCATAATTTTGGTGTATTCCTTTTAATGTTTTGCTTCATTTCAACGTTCAACGGTCAACGTTTTTCTATGCTCATATTTGCAGATAGGATATCATCTGAAATACTTTGGCATTTTCTTGACTAATAAAATATCTAAGGCCCAGAAAACAACATTTAAATAGATTTGATTATGCTTCAATGCAAAATGATGTGCATGTGTTTAGCCACCTGGTTACAAAGGGGATGGATGATGGCTTCCAGATACCTACCTAACCCTAACCCTAACCCTACCAGAGGTTAGACTGTTCAGAGCAGAGGTTAGGCTTGTTTAGAACAGAGGTTATGCTGTTCAGAGCAGAGGTTAGGCTTGTTTAGAACAGAGGTTATGCTGTTCAGAACAGAGGTTAGGCTTGTTCAGAACAGAGGTTATGCTGTTCAGAGGAGAGGTTAGGCTTGTTCAGAACAGAGGTTAGGCTTGTTCAGAACAGAGGTTAGGCTGTTCAGAGCAGAGGTTAGGCTGTTCAGAGCAGAGGTTAGGCTTGTTTAGAACAGAGGTTATGCTGTTCAGAGCAGAGGTTAGGCTGTTCAGAGGAGAGGTTATGCTGTTCAGAGCAGAGGTTAGGCTTGTTCAGAGCAGAGGTTAGGCTGTTCAGAGGAGAGGTTAGGCTTGTTCAGAACAGAGGTTAGGCTGTTCAGAGCAGAGGTTATGCTGTTCAGAGCAGAGGTTAGGCTGTTCAGAGCAGAGGTTATGCTGTTCAGAGGAGAGGTTAGGCTGTTCAGAGGAGATGTTAGGATGTTCAGAGCAGAGGTTAGGCTGTTCAGGGGAGAGGTTATGCTGTTCAGAGCAGAGGTTAGGCTGTTCAGAGGAGAGGTTAGGCTGTTCAGAGCAGAGGTTAGGTTAGGCTGTTCAGAGGAGAGGTTAGACTGTTCAGAGCAGAGGTTAGGCTGTTCAGAGCAGAGGTTAGGCTGTTCAGAGCAGAGGTTAGGCTGTTCAGAGCAGAGGTTAGGCTGTTCAGAGGAGAGGTTAGACTGTTCAGAGGAGAGGTTAGGCTGTTCAGAGCAGAGGTTAGGCTGTTCAGAGCAGAGGTTAGACTGTTCAGAGCAGAGGTTAGGCTGTTCATAGCTGATGTTAGGCTGTTCAGAGCAGATGTTATGCTGTTCAGAGGAGAGGTTAGGCTGTTCAGAGCAGAGGTTAGGCTGTTCAGATGAGAGGTTAGGCTGTTCAGAGGAGATGTTAGGCTGTTCAGAGCAGAGGTTAGGCTGTTCAGAGCAGAGGTTATGCTGTTCAGAGGAGATGTTAGGCTGTTCAGAGCAGAGGTTAGGCTGTTCAGAGCAGAGGATATGCTGTTCAGAGGAGATGTTAGGCTGTTCAGAGCAGAGGTTAGGCTGTTCAGAGCAGAGGTTAGGCTGTTCAGAGCAGAGGTTAGGCTGTTCAGAGGAGAGGTTAGACTGTTCAGAGCAGAGGGGTAGTTGTGGTACTGCATAATCCTGCCCACACACCCCTTTTATTGTCTTCAGTTTCTGAGACAGTCTGACTGTCAAGGATGAGTGTCGTGACGGTGTGGAGTATCAGAGAAAGAGAGATTGCCTCCTCTACATGATGTGGTATAAAGCCAGGAGCTGCTCCATAGAAAATTAATAGAGCAGGAGGGTGAAGATCTGGAGAGCCACCCAGACAGATTTCTTTTTAGAGATAATACATGTTGTGGTTCCGAACTGATAATGCTATGCTACAACAGAATCAAGCGAATTTGGGCGTACAACTCAAATAAACTTCACAAAACCAGTTTACCTTTTGATTATCTATGGAGCAGCTCCATACAACTGATAATTAATTCTCTGGTTCCTGGCTTTGGGAGAGGTGTTCTTTTTGGCTCTCCCATCACAATGGATTCTTAACTTGTGTTCTGAAGTGACTGAAGTGTGCTTGTGAATTCTACAGGAGCATGATTTGGAGTTCAAAGACCAAGGAGTCATGGTTCTTGGCTGTGGACCCTACCACATCGGTAATAACAACCATTTAATTTTCATTAAATCCATATGAAGGCTGGTGGGGACAGTATGAAATCAGTCTCACGGTGCAAAAGGCAATAATAGACATAGCGCAGCAGGTCATACACTGCAGATAATGCCTATGGGGGGGGGGGGGGGGGATCATAACTGTCAATTGGGCCCTACATGGTATGAAATATCTACTAATAAGCTAACTAGCAGGCTCCGCCACACATTAGCAGGCTACTTTCACTTTACAATAAATGGTTAGCATCAAACGGTTTTAGCTAAGAAATGTATACTATGTACGTCTTCATTTTACGTTTATTGAACTATTTATTTATTTATTGAGCATTGTGGTATCAACATGTTAGATATCCTACATAGATTTTGAAACTAGGGCTTGGCTGGTAGGACCAGAAATCTGTATTGTGGCATATATTACATTGACCTTGGTAATAACGATACAATAAATGTATCATTATTACCAAGGTCAATGTAATAATACTATTATATATATCCTTAAATGAATGACCAGCACACAAATTCCACATTCATCCATCCATAGTGTTGGCCCTCTTGGCGACATGTTTGTCTGTGGATGCGTGATTGGTCGTCGTACTGTACATTCAGTTGGAGTAAACACAACGTTAAACAGCCTACACACCGGAGGAGTGCGTTTACCCAACATTACACTATGTATGTACGAGATAAGATATTCATAATATGAGTCAATATATCCCCCAGCCCTATGCAAATAGACTCTTTGTCTCCCCACCAGGGAGCAGTGTGGAGTTTGACTGGTGCGCAGTGTCGAGTATCCGGGCCCTGAGGCAGATGGGGAGGAGGACGGTGGTGGTTAACCACAACCCAGAGACCGTCAGCACCGACTTCGACGAGTGCGACCGCCTCTACTTCGAGGAGCTGACGCTGGAGCGCATCCTGGACATCACACACCAGGAGGTCAGAGGGCATGCACGCAAAACGCACGGAAGACGAGAAGGCTCGTGTCTTATTTTTTCCTGGAACGATTTAAACACAGACACACATGCGTGCGCACATACACATACACACACACACACACGTTAGTTTAGCAGCTGTGTAAAGGAGTGATTAAAGGAGTCAAGTATGAAAGACTTGTTAAGTAATATTTTTTGTTGAAATGAACTTACACATACAACATACACAACATTTCAGAATATGCACTAGAATGCCCAAAGCGCGTAACACCTCACTTAGCTTCTCTCTCTCTTAAAGGAACACATAACCCCAAATAAATGCAAATGTTTATATCAATTACTCATCAGTACCCGACTTCCCATGTCGAGACCACACACTCACGAGTTCCATTTGAAGGCAGCACTTGTCCGGAAATGTTTCAGAGTTTTTGTGAAAATGCACGTGTTTGGGAAGTACTGAGCATACGACTGGATACATGAGACTGGATACATGTAAGCGTGTGTTTTGATATAGTTTTGCTGTGGTTTAATCTGGACCCCATTGACTTAAATTCATCAAGCATGGCTACCATTTTTTGGATTCTTCGTTCAACGTAGAGGCGTGTAATAAAAAAATCAGGAATTCAAGGCAACACAGGGTGAGTAATTGGTATGCAAATCATAATTTTTGGGGTGAAGTGTTCCTTTAACTTAAGTTTTGGATTTGTTTTGATGTGAACATGCTGAAAAATAACTTCATAAAAATGAGCTTTCCAAGAAATGAGAATGGCAGAACTGCTGCAACTTATCACCGAGTTCCCACGGAGGTACAGAACGTTCTTTCATCTCCCAGCCGGGAAAACAGACTCACTGTTCACCCCAGCATGGATGAAACATCCAGCAATACTCATATCATCTCTCCTGACTTGTATATTATTTACTGAGGAGAAACTGGCTGCACAAGCTGCCCCCCCCCGCCCGCCCCCCATGGCACCGTGCTATGAAAAGTAGCACAATAAATCTCTCGCTTTCTCTACACAACTTCTCTCTCTCTCACTCGTTCCCCCTACCTCTCTCTCTCTCCCTTTATCTTTCTCTACCTTTCTCACCCTCTCTCCTTCTCTCCTTCTCTCTCTCCCTCTCCTTCTCTCTCCCCTTACCTCTCGCTGTCCTTACCTCTCTCCTCTCTCTCCTTACCTCTCCCTCTCTCCTTACCTCTCTGTCTCTGTCCTTACCTCTCTCCTCTCTCTCCCTCTCTCCTTACCTCCCTCTATCTGTCCTTACCTCTCTCCTCTCTCTCTCCCTCTCTCCTTACCTATCCTCTCTCTCCTTACCTCACCTCTCCCTCTCTCCTTACCTATCCCTCTATCTGTCCTTACCTCTCATCTCTCCCTCTCTCCTTACCTCTCCCCCTCTCTCTGTCCTTACATCTCTCCTTCTCTCTCTCCCTCTCTCCTTACCTCACCTCTCTCTCTCCCCCTCTCCTTACCTTTCCCCCTCTCTGTCATTACCTCTCTCTCTCTATCCTTCTCTCCTTAACTCTCCCTCTCTCTATCCTTACCTCTCCCCCTCTATCTGTCCTTACATCTCTCCTCTCTCTCTTTCTCTCTCTCACCCTCTATCCTTACCTCACCTCTCTCTCCCTCTTTCTATCTCTCTACCTTTCTCCTCTTCCCTCCCCCTCCCCCATTCTCTCTCTCTCTGGCTAATATTTAACATTTGAACACTTAGCTTTGTTTTGTTGTTCCAGTGCTCAGTCCCCACCTCTGCTGTGCTCCACAGTCAGTCAAGCTGAGAGGAGGGACAGAGAAGCAGTTGCACAGCGAGTGAGCACAACAAGCAAGCACAGCAAGGCGTTTGAATATGGATTAATTCATATACATTTTGAACGAGCTCACATCATTACAGTTTGAACTAGGGATGTCCGATATTATCGGCCGACCGATATTATCGGCCGATATCGGCAGTAAAATGTGATATCAGAAAATATCGGTATCGGTTTAAAAAAAACAAAAACAATAACAATATTTGTTATATATATATCCAGTGAAATTATTAGTTACCTGAAATTATTCAGTTTTTTGGACGGGGAAACCCTGCATATATCGGTATCGGTTGATATCGGTTGATATCGGTATCGGAAATTAAGAGTTGGACAATATCGGAATATCGGTATCGGTAAAAAAGCCAATATCGAGCATCCCTAGTTTGAACGGTTAACATTTTACCAGGTTCGATAGATATGTTAGACTTTCAAACAATGGCTAATGTGAGAGGAGCTAAGATGATTTCACCTGTTAAACAGTGGATGTGATTGACTGAATTCCAGGCAGCAGCATCTTATCCTGTATGATCCATTGGCCCCATCATGTGAGACCACCCCCTTCCCACCAGAGACTTTGTAAATTTTTGGCACACATTGACTATTTCGTAATTTTGTTCAGACCACTCTCCAACTATATGATTATTTGTTCAGACCACTCACCAATTATATGATTATTTGTTCAGACCACTCACCGAATAACACTTTATTTAAAAGTCCCAATTAAACACAGATTGTCTTTTATTTGCCTTGTATGGCCGGTAATAAAGGCCAGTCTAAATTTAAGTCTTGATATGGTTACCACAGGTGCAGCTTTGTTTTTCTTTTCATCATCATTTGCAATCATAAGTAAATTCTGGCCAAAACCTTGCAGACGCAGTAGGCAGATACATCTACCACCATTAATTATCCAAACACACTGTATACACAGAGATCATCCATGATTAATGCTGAAATAGGTTTTTAAAAGCCCAGCTGTTTTCTCTATGGGGGGAGCTGGGTGACAAATCAGGGCCAGCAGCCGCCAAATTAACACTGCACCTCATCACAACACAATGCAACAGCACTATATTATGTAACACTGCACCTCATCACAACGCAATGCAACAGCACTATATACTGTACGTCTGTGTACTTTCTGAGAACAACGTTGTTCCATTCCTTTTCGTTCCACGCTTTTCACTCCTTTCTGCACGGAGCACACTGCCCCTGGCCTGGCTGCGTGTAGCTTTATGACAAGCAAGCAGTGCAAAAATTTACCGTAGTGGCGTGCAGTAATGCGCCTTTCATTTTCCGCCGCCCAGCGCCCAGGTCGCGCGGAAATAGGCTGTCTATTGCCATTCTCTTTGACAAACTCTAACCTTAACCAGCTCCTTAACAGCGCCTAAACTTAACCGTTCTAACCTTAACCAACTCCGAAACAATGCCTAACCTTAACCTTAACCTTAACCATGCCTAACCTTAACCATAGAAATTATATTGCCATTCTCTTTGACAAACTCTAACCTTAACCAGCTCCTTAACAGCGCCTAAACTTAACCGTTCTAACCTTAACCAACTCCGAAACAATGCCTAACCTTAACCTTAACCTTAACCATGCCTAACCTTAACCGGCGAAAGAATACACGTTAAAAAAAAATCACGTTAAAAAATATTTTCGATGGGATTCGAACTCGCCAGCAAACGAGCCATAGGATCCACAGCCATGTGGCCTTGCCAATTGAGCGATTTCTAGATACTGAATAAGGGGCGGTGACTTATATATATTGAGCTCCGCTCGTGTCGAACCAAGGCGGGATCTCATGCGCATGCGCGGGCACCTCGCGCGAGCACGCCGGCGCACGCACGCACCTGAGCGAGCACGCCGCCGCCGGTGCACGCACGGTAGCATTTGTCTAAGCGGGGCCTGAAAAGAAGGGCGCTTTACCGCACTGGCGTGCGGTGACGAATGCGGAAGCATTTTTGCACTGCTTGCTTATCATTAAGGAAAACGCGGCCTGGCTTCTCACAACACATGTTTGAGTGTGGAGAAGAAGTTCAAGTTCAAGTTCCTTTTATTGCCACATGGCCAGGCCGGTGGAATTCAAGCACGGTGCAGGTGGAAGGGACTTCTTCTAGTTGTGGTTCAGTTAAAGGAACACGCAGACATTATGGGAAGTTCGCTTACCATCTTCTCCAGAGTCAGAAGGAGGAGAGGGAAAAGTAAGAAGATAGATACCAGTTTCCTCTCTGTGCGCTCAGTAGAAAGCTCTCCGGCTGCACGTTAGCCTAGCTTAGCAACAATGAATGGAAGTGGATGAGAAGCGGCTAGCTACCTTAAAACTTCGGGAGAGGTGTTAGTTGGCTAACGGCGATGCTAGCCACTTCTCATCCACTTACAGTAACTTTTTCTAAGCTAGGCTAATGTGCAGCCATAATGTTGCTGCGTTCCTGGCACCAAATACTAAGATAAAATTCTGCTCCAGCTCTGTCTGTCTGTCTGTCTGTCTGTCTGTCTGTCTGTCTGTCTGTCTGTCTGTCTGTCTGTCTGTCTGTCTGTCTGTCTGTCTGTCTGTCTGTCTGTCTGTCTGTCTGTCTGTCTGTCTGTCTGTCTGTCTGTCTGTCTGTCTGTCTGTCTGTCTCCTGTATGTCTGTCTGTCTGTCTGTCTGTCTGTCTGTCTGTCTGTCTGTCTGTCTGTCTGTCTGTCTGTCTGTCTGTCTGTCTATCTCCTGTATGTCTGTCTGTCTGTCTGTCTGATCCTACTTTTATACTGGTAAAGAAATACAGAGTATGAAAGGACTGAAAGGCCTGGCACAAATAGAAGCCTCTCCCAAATATAGGCTGATTGTGTGCAATGATTGAAGCAATTTAAAGTCTGTTATAATCACCATTTCATTATCAGAATCTTAAGTGGTGTGTGTGTGGGGTGTGTGTGTGCGTGCATGATTTTTAGGACTGGGTATTGGCACTGATTATTCTATTTGATTTTGAATTGATTCACAAGGTTTCAATTTGATTTGGATGTTGATTAAATTAGGCTTGATGATGCTGGTTTCAGGGTGCACTGCACCTGATATCTTTATCCCCAAAAATATGTAATTTGGTCCACTGAGTAGTTCAGCAGAAACCCAGCACGTTGGCCAATGTCCAGCAACATTGTACTATCAAATGCCAGAAGAAAAGCTTTGCAGTCTAGATATATACTGTATAGAGTGTGCATGTGTGTATGTGTACATGTGCTAATATCCATCGACTTTCCCTTCCAGAGGAATTGTAACCCAGTTAATGTCGGGAAGGGATCAGAATGTGATTAAGTGTTTTGTTTGTTCTGGGAGATGGAATGGTTCCCATCCATTCCTCCTTTACAACCATAGTCCACTCCTGCAAGCTTTGTGTGTGTGTGTGTGTATATATGTGTGTATATATGTGTGTATATATGTGTGTGTGTGTGTGTGTGTGTGCGTGCGTGATAAACGCAGCATTAGCACAGGGAGATAAAACCTGGACGAGAGCTGGAGACTGAGACCATGAATAATGAAGAGATCTGACCTGCCGTTGCCATGGAAACGGCATCCCCCTTGGATCATGTAGGCAGGAAGAGGGGCTGGAGTGGTGTCATTAACGAGAATGCGTGCACACACACACACACACACACACACACACACACACACACACACACACACACACACACACACACACACACACACACACACACACACACACACACACACACACACACACACACACACACACACACACACACACACACACAAACACACACACAGGCACACAACCTCTCTTGATAAACAATGCCTTGGCACAACCTAGATTAACTGTTTGATCATTTGTCCCATAGAATTTGTGGTCGGGACCCTCAGCGATTTTAATGAGCTGATTGGCTGCAGCAGTGGCACCACCACCACTGAATATGGACTCATGCTTTACATTATGTGACTCCAACTCCACCTTTAACTTTGTACATTCTCTCTCCACTATTCTCCTTTTCCCCTCTCCTGTCCTCTCCTGTCCTCTCCTGTCCTCTCCTGTCCTCTCCTCTCCTCTCCTCTCCTCTCCTCTCCTCTCCTCTCCTCTCCTCTCCTCTCCTCTCCTCTCCTCTCCTCTCCTCTCCTCTCCTCTCCTCTCCTCTCTGCTCTTCTCCTCTCTGCTCCTCTCCACTCCTCTCCTCTCCTCTCTGCTCCTCTCCTTCACTTTTTATCTATCCGATTCACCCCTCTCTGCTCCTCTCCTCCTCTTCTTCACTTTTTAACTATCTCCCCTCCTCTTCTTTTCTCTTCTCTTCTCTTCTCTTCTCTTCTCTTCTCTTCTCTTCTCTTCTCTTCTCTTCTCTTCTCTTCTCTTCTCTTCTCTTCTCTTCTCTTCTCTTCTCTTCTCTTCTCTTCTCTTCTCTTCTCTTCTCTTCTCTTCTCTTCTCTTCTCTTCTCTTCTCTTCTCTCTTCTCTCTTCTCCTTTTCTCTTCTCTTCTCACCTCTCCTCTCCTCCAGGGATGTACTGGCAGCATTGTGTCAGTGGGGGGCCAGATCCCCAACAACCTGGCGGTGCCTCTGCACCTGAACGGGGTGAAAATCCTGGGCACCAGTCCCCTGCAGATCGACCGGGCAGAGGAGCGCTCCGTCTTCTCCAGCATCCTGGATGATCTGGGCGTGGCGCAGGCTCCATGGAGGGCCCTCAGCTCCCTGGTGAGGAGAAATGAATGCTTCCCTAATTAAGATTTACAACCAATGGTTACTGGCTAATGGCTCGCACTGCCACTCATCCTCCAAGTAGCCCCACCCCCAAACCACAAACCCTCTACTCACCACAACTTTTTGTCTGTAATGGATTAAACCAACTCGGTAACTGAAACAATTCCTCCACGGAAAATCTTTGAGAAAATGAAGAAAATGCCTCAATGTGGTTTTATGAAATTTCGATGTCCATCGAAAGCCCTGGGTCATTTATTTGCGTCTAAATAGTTTACGTTGTTACTTTAAACCACTGAGTGAAAACCTGTTTATCATGTTCCTCACAACACCCCCAAACTCCCCCATCCCCCCAAACTCCCCCACCCTCCCGTCCCCCTAAACTCCCCCATCCCTCCATCCATCAGAAGGGCGGAGGAGGCTCAGCGGGGGCCCCCCGGAGTGCTGAAACGTGTCGACAAGGACACCGCTCGGAACGTGTCTCTTCCATTACCTCCGCCCTTGTTTCCCGCGTCCGGGGACAAGAGGGAGCAGAGGGAATTTTAGCCGGGCATAGAAATGAGAGAGAGAGAGAGAGACATTTTCCATTTCCTACCCGATAACAGAAGACACTGTTTGTGTTTTAATGGGCTGGAGCTGTTCCCGGGGAAACAGTGGGAGATGCTTCAGGAGCCCCTGGAAAGCTGTGTTTTTTAATGGCGCTCCTCCATCTCACCAGTGAATGTTGGGTAATGATGGAGACAGGAGAACGGGAGGTCAGGGTGGTGCCGGGGTGGGGGGTGGGGGGGGGGGCACTGACAAGGATCAAGACAAGACAAGATAATACAACTTCATTGTTCCCGGGGGAATTTGCATTATTGTCAACGGCACGACGCGCCGATAGACTGAAGAGAATGGACGAAAGACGAGAGAGGTGATGGTATACTGTATGTCTTAGCAAATGCGTATCCTATTCCTATTTCCGTCTACTGATATTAACGGATGTTAGCGGAGTTATATACGCGGTGAGTGAGTGTGAACTGTATTTCAACTCGCATATCAACAGCACAGGGGTGCAGATTATGTACAGAGATGTTATACATCCATGTGTGCAGATACAGTGTAGTGTATGTACAATGTTACGACCGAGGCCTCTCACTCATCAAAATAATCATAAACTTGTCTAGGGGTAATATAATTATGTCGAAGCTGAAATTGTAACCTTAAACTGAAACTAAACTAAACCTGATGAATGTTGATCTCCTGGTACTCTTCAGGGATGTGATTTTTCCGTTTTTAACCGGATTTCCGGTTTTTATTTATTATTTTTTCACCTGGTCTAAGTGAAACGCGAAAGCAACATTTATCAGACCTGCTATTCTTGCATAACAGATTTTCATTGGCTATCGATAATGTTAGCAGTTTTGTTGAGTGGCGCGAGATGCTGTAAAGACGTCAACACACTAGGAAACACACTAACACTGGATTGCTTTTGTAAAACTGACCAACCAGGGAAGGTTACTTGCAAGCAGTGCCGCAGTCTGCCACTCAACACTACTCAAGGGAGAGCAAGCATTGTCCAGTTAATGTGAAGCTCTGTAGAAACATCAAACTCTCAAGCATGAGGTACAGAAGCCAACCTAGACATAACGTTAGGTTATGGCTATAACCAAGTTCTGTTAGTTAGGGGCGACGCTTGGCATCACCTACTGCACTCCCTCGCGTACGTGCACGCGTACTGAATAACATTCCACAAATATACCTTTAATACCAGTATTAGTCTGACCACACCCCTCATCAGCTTACCTTCATAAGCAGGTGTGTGGTCACCTGCTCTCCTCCTTCCCAAGCTTTCACCACAAGGTGAGGTCAAGGGCTGCAGCAGCCGTCTGATGCCAAGCGTCGCCCCTAACTAACAGAACTTGGTTATAGCCATAACCTAACGTTCTGTTTCGCTAAGGGGCTCTGCTTGGCATCACCTACTGCACAAGGGAGGCCAAGCGGAGCCGCTGGCTGACAAATACACCCCGCTGACAGCCCCCCACAACCATCAGAACAGGGAGGGCCGAGCCCCCCCGACCCCCCCTAATGGAGGGCATCCCCCCTATTAGGGGCCTCACGGGAGGGCGACGGACCCGACCGTGCGAAGAGGCACTCAAGCAACCCAACGCACAGGGTGAGCAGACCGTGGCTTGACCCCACGACTACACCCACGCACAACCCGCATGCCACCCGGGAACGAACGTAGGAACAACCTCGTCACTGCCCCCAGAATCACGGGGTCAAGGGCAAACCCAACCCCGTGGCAAGGCCGTAGCAGCGGAGCGCGAAGGAAGACCCAGACCCACCAAAAGGACTGGACTCCCTGGAATGGGGGCCCGGAGAAGTCCATGATGCCAGCATCAAGACCCCACCAGGGGGGCACCTAGTGACCCCGCCCCCCCACATCGCCAGCGTATTCGGACAAAAGGCCCCTCAGCCGAGCGGGCCCTGTCCTCCCCAACAGCACACCGCCTGGAACACAAGCCCTGCAACAGGCAGACAGCATGGTCATAACACACAAGAGTTAACCAACGGAAGCAGGCAGTGCACCGGGGAAAAAGACCAGGCAACAGGCTGTCAACCCAAGCCTGGAAACTGCGGACGAGGCAGGCGCCAGAAAGGACAGCTGAAACAGCCGCCCCGGCGGAAGGGGCGTATGCTGGCGTTGTCGCATAACCAAGCTTTCAAACAGAACGTCAGAAGTGGGATCCGTAGACCACTCGGCCCCTGACAGCTGCCCACAGAAAAAGCCCATACGATCGGCAGACGTCATGAACGTGCAGGGGCACCCTCAACCGGAGAACCGGGAGTTGACACTGCAGCAACACACCAGAGAACCAACCACCCAGGCATCACCCCATGCAATGGTTGGTCCCATAACCCCTCAGGAAAGAAACCCCGAAACACACCTGCGGCACCGCCGCAGCCCGCGTTCCGGTTCCCAACAGGGCTATCCCGGGCCTACGGGTCAACGAGCATCACCCCGGACCGGGCCCGGTGATACGGGGAGCACAGGGTCCCCGAGGAGGTTAAAACCACCCAACAGGCTCCTCAGCGCCAAAACGCAAGAGAAGAGCGTAAAAATGGAAAACCAGCCCCAGCACCCCGCACTCGGTATTCCCAGGAGGTCACCCAACCAAGTACCAACCAAGACCAACCCGTACAGCGGCCGGGATCCGACGAGATCGGACGCGTACAGGTCGGCACGGCCGTAAGCCATTACGACAGTGCAGAATACAACGCACCCAACAAGGGTCCCATAACGCTCAACCCTGTGACACCCGGATCGACCTAGCATTTTTCCCCCTGAAAAAACCCCAAGTCCCTCAGGGTACCAGAACAGCAGATCTGCATCCCCAGCGGACAACGGGTGCAACTGATCTGGACCAGCGCGACCAGAACCAGTCCCGTGCCCTAATCACGCCGACCTGCCAACCCCAGGAGAAGGGGCAGATATGCGCGTTTGATCCCAACACAAAAAAAAAAAGAAGGCGCCACCCAGACGTGTCGGTATGAACCGCGTCCGGTGGCCCACCCCTAGGGCGTGAGACCCTTCCCCATATGTCCAGACTAGGGATGCTCGATATTGGCTTTTTTACCGATACCGATATTCCGATATTGTCCAACTCCAATTTCCGATACCGATACCGATACCGATATCCACCGATACCGATATATGCAGGGTTTCACCCCCAAAAAACGGAATAATTTCAGGTAACTAATAATTTCACTGGATGCATTCAAAAGGCTTTCTAAATGTAATCATTATCTGTGCAAAATATGATCATTAAAAAAGTAAAAATGAACATTTTAAACCAACATGCATACTTTTGACAATAAATAAAATAAGAATTGGTTCTTACTTGCTTGCCTGGGTAAATAAAGGTTAAATAAATGTTAAAAAAAAAAAATTGTTATTTTTTTATTTTTTTACCGATACCGATATTTTCCGATATCACATTTTACTGCCGATATCGGCCGATAATATCGGTCGGCCGATAATATCGGACATCCCTAGTCCAGACCCATTCCGTCATCATCCCCTGACATGAACGGGAACCCATCGACAACACACAGGATGTCGGAAGAGGAAAAACCCTCATCCCAATTGCTCCATAAAAACGCTGTTTCACCCAAGCAAACAAGGCGCGCCAGTCAGCAAATGGCCCAAAAGCACATCCTGAGCCAGCACTATGTGTGCGTTTGGACATACCCACATCAACAATAGGCCGTTTAGACCACCATATTGAATCCCCAAGACGCCCAGGGAAACGACAAGAGGGGCGAGATGCAATCAACTCCATGAATGAATGAATGAAAAAATTTACCCAACAGACTGCAGTACAGGAATACACACAAAAAGATAAGGGGAGGCAGACCTGAGAAAGACGTTAGTCTTGTTTCCATCAGGGACCCTCATTTCCAATCCATCAAGACACATTCAACTCTTTATAAAAAATAAAGAAAAGGCATCACCCGTATGACCCAACTGCACAGCTGGGAGTAAAAACCCTGTTTTTCACATGATTTTAATCCAGTCACTCCTTTTAATCAGAGTGTAAGACCAGACTCTCCCAGAAACACCTTCCCACATGAGACTACGGTCAAGAAAAAAGATATGTAAACTGTTATATATGTAAAAGTTTGACACATAAACCGGGCGCAGCAGGCCTGTAAGCCCTGCGCCCAACCTCGACATCTTTAAGACACCAGCTCATGGAAGGCGTCGCCATAGCAACAACGCTACAACGGGCGGGGAAAAACCCACCGGATCCTGTCATAACAGGAGTCGGTAGAATACCCCCCCCCCCCCCCCCCCTGTCAAGCACTGTCTTGGCCCTGACTGGCTCAGCAGAAAAGATCAAAAATCCTCTAAACCAATCAAGTGGGAAAAAGGAGGGGTTTATTCGACACCCCCTCCCGAAAACACACCCTTTATCCCTACACACAGAAACACAACCGTAGCCATCTTGAAAAACCTCCGGTAGAAAGCAATGCATAGCATAAGCTAATACAATGCCTGCTACCCACAAAAAGTGTAAAAGGGTTTACAACAAAACACAAGTCGCCTGTGCGTGAATCCCATACCCGTTGCCCATGTCATACATAGGAAAGAACGCCGAACGAGAGTAACGGCTAGGCCGTAAAAAGTGTGCGTACGAGCATTACTGCAACTAACAACACAGCATTGTGAAAACACATATACTTAGTTAAAGCAATGGAATAACACCAGTTCTAATTGCATGTGGAGCATCAAGCTAAATAGAACCTATTACCGAGTGTAAGTTGCAGACCTTGCTTAACCTCGTAACACAACACAACTCACCCCCCAACGTAAACAGGGTAGATTCATATATACACAACCCCACCATATGATTTGTATGAAGAAACACACAGTTTGTTCGGCCAAACACAGTCCCCCTTATGTCGGGGAACTTTTTTTATTAAAACTAATAAGTGTAAGGCACAATATCACAGAGGGGCCGGGAAGGGTGTAGGGGAGGGGACACAGAGGGGAAAAAGTCACTCCTAACGGCGTCTGCCACCTCGCGCCGCTCGAGTCTTTCCACCCCGGGGAGCCCCGGAGGGACGGTAGGTTACAGTCTGCTGGACACGACGTTCCCTACCGTCTCCTCCGGTCTGGGATGGGCCGGCGGTGGCCGAAGCGCCGTTTCGTCCCCTGGCCCTCTTGGCAGGGCCAGCAGCGGCGGCGGAGGCAGTGGTAGCGGCGACGGAGACAGCTCGACGTCGCGGAAGCCTTCTGCCCCCACCGGCAAGGACGGGAGGCGGAAAATGGGGTTGAAGGACGGATCTCTCCTCTGCCATTTCTCTGCATGTTGAGGTCATCAATTGCAGGGCCTTCCCGAACAGGCCAGCGTCGGAGAGGGCGGCCGTCAGAAGAGGGGCTCTCTTCTTCTCTGGCACACGGGCCTGCTCCAGCCAAAGGTGACGCTGGCCCAGGGTGGCCAGGGCGCGCACTTTCCCCATGGCTATGGCCAGCACCTGGGAAAGGTGCAGGACAGCTCCCGCAGCCTGGGTGATCTGATCGCATTTTACCTCGTTCAGATCCGTGCCGCCCGTCATTATCCCAGATACAAATCTAGCCAGGTGGGCGATGTTAGACGCCGCAGCCAGCGATTGTGTACCAGCGATGAATGACTGGTCACCCCAATAAGCCAATCGCCTAGCCGACTTCCCCTGGAGGACCGGCTTGCATAGGGGTTCCCACACCATATCCGGACAGAGGAGCGCGGCCATTGGATTGTCAAGCCGAGGCACGCCCTCCCCCATACCTTTGACTAACCCCGACACCCGCGTAACTGGTACGTAGGCGGGAGTTAGTCCCATGATGTTGGACACCGCCTGACCCCGACGAACATAGGCCCCCATCGATGGGAAAAATGGGTAGACAACGTCCACCCCTCTCACTGGGGGACGCTGCCAGGGATGGCCTATGAGGTCATCAGGGACAGGTGCAGGCAATGGCAGCGGCAGCGGCACACCGTTTGCGGTGGCGGCTACCGCCATGAGCTCGGGAAACAAGGCCCGCAGTTCCCCCTGCGAACCTTCCTCCACCGACCCCGCATCCCTCGCATACAGCAGGCTGCGACTGGTCAAGGAGCCACAATCCGATGCGGCCGACAGTAGGGCATCCTGCTGATGAGGCCAAGGTGGTTCCTCGACATCCTCGAACAAGGCGCCCCATGGAGCCATTTCTCCCCCCTCCGGGGTCTCCGGAGGAGGGATACTCTCCTCCACGGGACCATCATACAAGAATCCGTCCGCCTCCTCCATGAAGTCCTCAGTTTCCATCAGAAATCCAGAGTCGGACGCATCCCCGCTGGTCTCCAGCAATTCCCCAAACCCAGGCCGTTCGCGTCTGCACGCCACCATCTTGCGACGCGAGCGAGCAGACGCAAAAAGTTTTCGTCGCAAATCCTCCGGCTCCAAAACAATCCCCCGTTCATCAACGGGCGATTCCCCAGAACCAGAGGAACCAGAGTCGAGATCAGGCCATCGCCGGAGCGACGGCACCGAACCCTCGGCTCGTCGGTGAGGAAAACTATCCACCGGCAGTCTCCCGGGCTGGGTCGGCAACCACAAGAGTGGCAACAGCCCAGCACCGAAGCGCACGACGGAGGCGGGAATGGAGAACCGGTGGTGAAGAGTAGGTCTAGCGGGTCTACTCTCCGCGGAATACATTATGACCCAAACCTTTTCTTATACAACAAAGTGAGAGAAGAAAAGATTAAGCACAATGTAAACCAGTCACAACTCTTTTCAACTAACAAACACGTCAAGTGGGGTACTACCGAAGGCACTTCCTTGTGGTGAAAGCGAGAAGGAGGAGAGCAGGTGACCACACACCTGCTTATGAAGGTAAGCTGATGAGGGGTGTGGTCAGACTAATACTGGTATTAAAGGTATATTTGTGGAATGTTATTCAGTACGCGTGCACGTACGCGAGGGAGTGCAGTAGGTGATGCCAAGCAGAGCCCCTTAACGAAACAGAACCAAGAAGCTGAGATGGAGAAATGTCACCACCTTCATTCTCAAAATCGACCTGAGAGCAAAATAAAGCAAAAGAGTCCATTAGTCCAACTGCAGCCCTTCGCAGTAGGCAAGACTTCGAGAGGAGGCGGTTACAGGTGTTGCACAATCTGGTTGCAAAGAAGAAAAGATAAGGTCCTAACGTTAGTGTTTGAGCCAGGATGACTTGGGAGGGGTCAAGATGACCCCCTTTAAATTTTTTAGGGGGACACTGATATATTTGATTCATTTTCTTTGTCCCTTTCCTCTCCCACCTTCCTCTTCCCTGTGAACAGTTCAATATATACAAATAAAATGTGTTCATTCATTCAAATGGAGTGTTTATAAAAAGAAATAGGATTGTTTCGAAAAATTTCTGTTTTTTTTCTTAAGGCGCAATCACATCCCTGATTCTTACGGGAGGATCGCTAAACTAAACTAAACCTGATGAATGTTGATCTCCTGGTATTCTTACGGGAGGATCGCTAAACTAAACTAAACCTGATGAATGTTGATCTCCTGGTATTCTTACGGGAGGATCGCTAAACTAAACTAAACCTGATGAATGTTGATCTCCTGGTATTCTTACAGGAGGATCGCTAAACTAAACTAAACCTGATGAATGTTGATCTCCTGGTATTCTTACGGGAGGATCGCTAAACTAAACTAAACCTGATGAATGTTGTTCTACTGGTATTCTTACAGGAGGATCACTAAACTAAACCTGATGAATGTTGATCTCCTGGTATTCTTACGGGAGGATCGCTAAACTAAACTAAACCTGATGAATGTTGTTCTACTGGTATTCTTACAGGAGGATCACTAAACTAAACCTGATGAATGTTGATCTACTGGTATTCTTACAGGAGGATCACTAAACTAAACTAAACCTGATGAATGTTGATCTTCTGGTATTCTTACGGGAGGATCGCTAAACTAAACCTGTTGAATGTTGATCTTCTGGTATTCTTACAGGAGGATCGCTAAACTAAACCTGATGAATGTTGTTCTACTGGTATTCTTACGGGAGGATCGCTAAACTAAACCTGATGAATGTTGATCTACTGGTATTCTTACAGGAGGATCACTACACTAAACCTGATGAATGTTGATCTCCTGGTATTCTTACAGGAGGATCGCTAAACTAAACCTGATGAATGTTGATCTCCTGGTATTCTTACAGGAGGATCGCTAAACTAAACTAAACCTGATGAATGTTGATCTCCTGGTATTCTTACGGGAGGATCGCTAAACTAAATTAAACCTGATGAATGTTGATCTCCTGGTATTCTTACGGGAGGATCGCTAAACTAAACTAAACCTGATGAATGTTGATCTCCTGGTATTCTTACAGGAGGATCGCTAAACTAAACTAAACCTGATGAATGTTGATCTCCTGGTATTCTTACGGGAGGATCGCTAAACTAAACTAAACCTGATGAATGTTGTTCTACTGGTATTCTTACAGGAGGATCACTAAACTAAACCTGATGAATGTTGATCTCCTGGTATTCTTACGGGAGGATCGCTAAACTAAACTAAACCTGATGAATGTTGTTCTACTGGTATTCTTACAGGAGGATCACTAAACTAAACCTGATGAATGTTGATCTACTGGTATTCTTACAGGAGGATCACTAAACTAAACTAAACCTGATGAATGTTGATCTTCTGGTATTCTTACAGGAGGATCGCTAAACTAAACTAAACCTGATGAATGTTGATCTCCTGGTATTCTTACGGGAGGATCGCTAAACTAAACTAAACCTGATGAATGTTGATCTCCTGGTATTCTTACAGGAGGATCGCTAAACTAAACTAAACCTGATGAATGTTGATCTCCTGGTATTCTTACGGGAGGATCGCTAAACTAAACTAAACCTGATGAATGTTGATCTCCTGGTATTCTTACAGGAGGATCGCTAAACTAAACTAAACCTGATGAATGTTGATCTCCTGGTATTCTTACGGGAGGATCGCTAAACTAAACCTGATGAATGTTGATCTTCTGGTATTCTTACAGGAGGATCGCTAAACTAAACCTGATGAATGTTGTTCTACTGGTATTCTTACGGGAGGATCGCTAAACTAAACCTGATGAATGTTGATCTACTGGTATTCTTACAGGAGGATCACTAAACTAAACTAAACCTGATGAATGTTGATCTCCTGGTATTCTTACAGGAGGATCGCTAAACTAAACTAAACCTGATGAATGTTGATCTCCTGGTATTCTTACGGGAGGATCGCTAAACTAAACCTGATGAATGTTGATCTTCTGGTATTCTTACAGGAGGATCGCTAAACTAAACCTGATGAATGTTGTTCTACTGGTATTCTTACGGGAGGATCGCTAAACTAAACCTGATGAATGTTGATCTACTGGTATTCTTACAGGAGGATCGCTAAACTAAACTAAACCTGATGAATGTTGATCTCCTGGTATTCTTACAGGAGGATCGCTAAACTAAACTAAACCTGATGAATGTTGATCTCCTGGTATTCTTACGGGAGGATCACTAAACTAAACTAAACCTGATGAATGTTGATCTCCTGGTATTCTTACGGGAGGATCACTAAACTAAACCTGATGAATGTTGATCTCCTGGTATTCTTACAGGAGGATCGCTAAACTAAACCTGATGAATGTTGATCTCCTGGTATTCTTACGGGAGTATCGCTAAACTAAACCTGATGAATGTTGATCTCCTGGTATTCTTACAGGAGGATCGCTAAACTAAACTAAACCTGATGAATGTTGATCTCCTGGTATTCTTACGGGAGGATCGCTAAACTAAACCTGATGAATGTTGATCTTCTGGTATTCTTACAGGAGGATCGCTAAACTAAACCTGATGAATGTTGTTCTACTGGTATTCTTACAGGAGGATCGCTAAACTAAACCTGATGAATGTTGATCTACTGGTATTCTTACAGGAGGATCACTAAACTAAACTAAACCTGATGAATGTTGATCTCCTGGTATTCTTACGGGAGGATCGCTAAACTAAACTAAACCTGATGAATGTTGATCTCCTGGTATTCTTACAGGAGGATCGCTAAACTAAACTAAACCTGATGAATGTTGATCTTCTGGTATTCTTACGGGAGGATAACTAAACTAAACCTGATGAATGTTGATCTCCTGGTATTCTTACGGGAGGATCACTAAACTAAACTAAACCTGATGAATGTTGATCTCCTGGTATTCTTACAGGAGGATCGCTAAACTAAACCTGATGAATGTTGATCTCCTGGTATTCTTACAGGAGGATCGCTAAACTAAACTAAACCTGATTAATGTTGATCTCCTGGTATTCTTACGGGATGATCGCTAAACTAAACTAAACCTGATGAATGTTGATCTCCTGGTATTCTTACAGGAGGATCGCTAAACTAAACTAAACCTGATGAATGTTGATCTCCTGGTATTCTTACGGGAGGATCGCTAAACTAAACCTGATGAATGTTGATATTCTGGTATTCTTACAGGAGGATCGCTAAACTAAACTAAACCTGATGAATGTTGATCTCCTGGTATTCTTACGGGAGGATCGCTAAACTAAACCTGATGAATGTTGATCTTCTGGTATTCTTACAGGAGGATCGCTAAACTAAACCTGATGAATGTTGTTCTACTGGTATTCTTACGGGAGGATCGCTAAACTAAACATGATGAATGTTGATCTACTGGTATTCTTACAGGATGATAACTAAACTAAACCTGATGAATGTTGATCTCCTGGTATTCTTACAGGAGGATCGCTAAACTAAACCTGATGAATGTTGATCTCCTGGTATTCTTACAGGAGGATCGCTAAACTAAACTAAACCTGATGAATGTTGATCTCCTGGTATTCTTACGGGAGGATCGCTAAACTAAACTAAACCTGATGAATGTTGATCTCCTGGTATTCTTACAGGAGGATCGCTAAACTAAACCTGATGAATGTTGATCTCCTGGTATTCTTACGGGAGGATCGCTAAACTAAACCTTATGAATGTTGATCTTCTGGTATTCTTACAGGAGGATCGCTAAACTAAACCTGATGAATGTTGTTCTACTGGTATTCTTACGGGAGGATCGCTAAACTAAACCCGATGAATGTTGTTCTACTGGTATTCTTACAGGAGGATCGCTAAACTAAACCTGATGAATGTTGATCTACTGGTATTCTTACAGGAGGATCACTAAACTAAACTAAACCTGATGAATGTTGATCTCCTGGTATTCTTACGGGAGGATCGCTAAACTAAACTAAACCTGATGAATGTTGATCTCCTGGTATTCTTACAGGAGGATCGCTAAACTAAACTAAACCTGATGAATGTTGATCTTCTGGTATTCTTACGGGAGGATCACTAAACTAAACTAAACCTGATGAATGTTGATCTCCTGGTATTCTTACGGGAGGATCACTAAACTAAACTAAACCTGATGAATGTTGATCTCCTGGTATTCTTACAGGAGGATCGCTAAACTAAACCTGATGAATGTTGATCTCCTGGTATTCTTACAGGAGGATCGCTAAACTAAACTAAACCTGATGAATGTTGATCTCCTGGTATTCTTACGGGAGGATCACTAAACTAAACTAAACCTGATGAATGTTGATCTCCTGGTATTCTTACAGGAGGATCGCTAAACTAAACCTGATGAATGTTGATCTCCTGGTATTCTTACAGGAGGATCGCTAAACTAAACTAAACCTGATGCATGTTGATCTCCTGGTATTCTTACGGGAGGATCGCTAAACTAAACTAAACCTGATGAATGTTGATCTCCTGGTATTCTTACAGGAGGATCGCTAAACTAAACTAAACCTGATGAATGTTGATCTCCTGGTATTCTTACGGGAGGATCGCTAAACTAAACCTGATGAATGTTGATCGTCTGGTATTCTTACAGGAGGATCGCTAAACTAAACCTGATGAATGTTGTTCTACTGGTATTCTTACGGGAGGATCGCTAAACTAAACCTGATGAATGTTGATCTCCTGGTATTCTTACGGGAGGATCGCTAAACTAAACTAAACCTGATGAATGTTGATCTCCTGGTATTCTTACAGGAGGATCGCTAAACTAAACTAAACCTGATGAATGTTGATCTCCTGGTATTCTTACAGGAGGATCGCTAAACTAAACTAAACCTGAGGAATGTTGATCTCCTGGTATTCTTACGGGAGGATCACTAAACTAAACTAAACCTGAGGAATGTTGATCTCCTGGTATTCTTACAGGAGGATCACTAAACTAAACTAAACCTGAGGAATGTTGATCTCCTGGTATTCTTACGGGAGGATCGCTAAACTAAACCTGATGAATGTTGATCTACTGGTATTCTTACTGGATGATCACTAAACTAAACCTGATGAATGTTAATCTACTGGTATTCTTACGGGGGGATCGCTAAACTAAACCTGAGGAATGTTGATCTACTGGTATTCTTGGATGATCACGACATACCAGTTTTTGTCGACTTCTCTTCATGGACAGCGACGAGTTCCAGCTTGCTGTGCGGCACTGATTTTTGCTGATATTTCGAAAACTAGCTCCAAAAGTGGCTTTGGATATATATATATATTTTTTTAATCCACTTTTTCTCCCATTTTCTGTTTTTCTCCCATCCCAATTTCGTATCATCCAATTCAACCCTCCCCTGTCTCGAACGCTGTTTCTTGCCTCCCACATGCCGGCTGCAATGTGGACTAAGTCATACATAGCATGAGTCCCCTCCGATACTCGAGGTAACAGCAGTCGCATCTTTTCAC
Source organism: Notolepis coatsorum (assembly GCF_963971535.1). Classification (NCBI taxonomy): domain Eukaryota; kingdom Metazoa; phylum Chordata; class Actinopteri; order Aulopiformes; family Paralepididae; genus Notolepis; species Notolepis coatsorum. Next base: position 148,704,272 of record NC_140167.1, read on the forward strand.
CTGCACGGCGCGATCTTTCAGCGTCAGGGGTCTGCGCTTTGGAGGGGCGCCGCCCCCATTGCTTCCTGATTCTACTGCGCAGGCGCACCAACCGACCTGTAGGAGTCGCTGTCCACAACGAACAGGCGAACCCAGCGTCTCCAGTATTCGTGGTGAGCGCCTTGCCCACTGCACCACGTAGCCGCCCTTGGAGATATTGTTTTGATGTGTTTATAAACCAGGGAACGAGCCTTGGACTCGGAGCATGCTGAATTTTCCTAAGAGGATCAATAAAGGAATCTCTTATCTTATCATAGGTGAACCAGATTGAACGGAGTGGCTTTGGAATAGTGTCCATCCAAACATCAAAGCACGCCTCTCCAAAGCCTCTCCAAAGCCACTTTTAGGGGGCAGCTAGTCGAAAAACACAACAAAGAAAGTAACAAAGAAAGGAAGCTGTAAGGGCCATATGAGTGTTTTTGTTATGGATTATTATTATTATTATTATTATTATTATTATTATTATTAGTATTATTATTGTCATTATTATTATTATTATTTCCAATAGAAGGATAAGATTTATGGGAATGTTATGGTTTATCTGTATAGCCAATTGAATGTTCTCAGTTGTATTGTGGTGGTTCACATGACAGGCGAATCAGCCACGGCACAGCTGATGACATAAATAGGTAATGGGAATCAGCTGGGTGGTGTAGCCGGGGAACGCATACAGTTTTCTGACCGCTTTGGATAGTCTTAAGAAACGCTTTGAACAATTAGAACCACACGTATAGGAACAACTAGGATCGCTTTGATCACCTCTTCAATGTAACTATATCTTTTCTAAATAAATCGGATATCTGTGGTATCTGATAACGGAACTCAAGGTGTGGAGACTATTCTTTGGATGGAGCACGTACGGAATACCTCCCCGGTTGCCAATAGAAGCGGACCCAGGAAGAGGCCGCTATAGAAGCTCCAGACGGGACTCATCAGTCGGCAACAGTGTAGTTATCAGAAGAAGTGACTCAAAACCAAGAATACAAAGGAGCAGCAAAGACCAAGAGACGTGCGACGGGAACACTGCTTCAACATTTCGCAGGGATATGCTGATAACAATACATGTGTGACAGGCCTCTATCGGATCTAGCCCCGCTAGTAATTATAGACTAGGAGGAGATGTGGAGGGAGACGGCCTCCTCTCTCCAGCTCCTTTGAGACAATTGCTTTTCCCTTGGGCCCTGTCCACTCTTACTCCTTACCCTCGTTTTCAGGGCTTGACATTAACACCCACCAAATGCGGGTAGAATTCGGCAGTGGCGTGTAACTCCGTCACTGTTACCAGCCACTTTGGCGGGTAGACCGTGCAGCGGCACCGAGTCGTAGTGAAGAGTCTCTGATTCATGAGGAAGCACGCACACACACAGACACACACATGCACACACACCCACATGCACACATACATGCACACATACATGCGAGCACACACACACACACACACACACACACACACACACACACACACAATTGATTCTGTAACATTGCACTCACTCACTTAGCCCTCAGCGATGGTGGAATCTTTCCTGGTGTTTAATATATGCTCTACAGTATTAAGAAGATTACATGAAGACAGACGTCCACATTAGGCAGGGCATTGAGGTGTATTACCCATGTCAATACATACATGGAGAAGAACAGTCCCCCCTGTTTCCTTCCTTATTGATTAGGAATTTGTGAAGGAAGGAATTCATTTTCTTGGCATCGGCCAGTGGTTCCCAAAGTGGGTGCCGCAATAGCGGTGTCACGTTCTAATTCTATATAATACTATAAATGTTACCTCATACAGTAGCTTATAAAATCTTGATTACTTGTCAAAACAAGTTATTCAGCTCATTAAACATAGATACTGTTTATATTATAAAATGTCATATCAAATTGAATAGGCTGTACTCGCTACGGCAATGCATATTTATGTTGCAAGGATGGTTTATCAACGTTCGTCAAATGGGGAACAGTGTTTCCCACTCAAGTATAATTTGTTCTCAACGCAAGAGACACCGGGTTCGAATCCGGCTGTCTGCGTTGCCTCCGGCTTGGGCCGGCCGTCATACTAACTCAATTGGCAGAGTTAGCGGGTGGAAGTCGATGGGTGGTAATCTGGACGTTGTGGACAGCGACTCCTACAGGTCGGTTGGGGGACGCCTGCACAGCAGTGGCGGGGGTAGTGTGAGCCTCCCACACGTTACACCTCGCCAATGAGAGTCTGCGCTGGCAGGTGAAAAGATGTGACAGGCTGCCTCCTTGTGTATCGGAGGGGACATGTGATGCAAGGCTGCTATCCTCCCTACAACCGGCCAGTGGGGGGCATATGCGAGCAACGTTCAAGACAGGGGAGGGGAGAATTGGCACAGCGAAAATTGGGATGGGAGAAAAATAGAAAAAGAGGAGAAAAAGTGGATTAAAAAAAATTATAATTTGTTCTAAAATATTTGACCTGTGGTGGAACCAAATCAATTAATTAGGCAGGTAGACACTAGCTCTATGAACGAGGACCACGGCTAGCTCTATGAATGAAGACCACGACTAGCTCTATGAATGATGATTTTGATTTCTGGAGACAAAATGTCATCATGATGTTACATCTCCCAACCTCCTAGGCTAGATTTCCCTTACATATGGAGAGAAAGAGATCATTAGTTCAATGGTACAATGTTGTGACTCATTGTTGTGAGTGACTAGCCTCCACCAGCCCTGCAGCAGCTAGCTTCCACCAGGCCTACAGCAGCTACTGAAGCCTCCACCAGCCCTACAGCAGCTAGCCTCCACCAGCCCCACAGCAGCTAGCCTCCACCAGCTGTTAGCTTTCAGCTCTGCAGCAACTAGCTGCACTCAGCTATTGGTAACAAACCCGACCTGTTGTCTCACTCTACTGGCTTCTTTGACTTTGTTGTTGAGGACTTTTACTGCCCTGTTTTTGATCTTTGCACTCCTATCGTGCCATGATTCTGACAGTCTGCCTCCAAGTGATCACTTTGACAATTTTGGTCACTCTGACTGTGTTACATCTGGAGAATTTGATTTAGCTGGCACCCGACATGGAATGTCTGTTGTTGATCCTTTAAAATGTACTCTACCATACGCTCTTATTCTTTTGAACTCTTTTACCATTAGGGATTGGCACAATGTCTCACGAGGCTCTGACAAGAAATCCCTATGAAGGATTTTCTATGTTGTTATTGGTTTATTTTTTTCTACTTTTTTCTCCTCCTTTTTTCTGTATTTTTCTCCCATCCCAATTTAGTCATTATGCCAATTCCCCCCTCCCCTTCCTGGTCGTTGCGCGCATTTCCCCCCAACTTGCCGGTCTAGGGAGGGTTGATAGATACTATCATATGTCCCCTCCGATACATGTGGAGTCAGCCAGCCGCTTCTTTTCACCTGACAGCGAGGACTCTCACTGGGGGAGCGTAACGCGTGGGAGGCTCACACTAGTTCCCCCAGTTCCCTTCCTCGCTGAGCAGGCGCCCCGACCGACCTGTAGGAGTCGTTGTTTACAACGACCAGGATACATACCCCGCCGGCCTCCCACCCGCTAACACCCGCCACCACGCAACAAAACAAAATGCTCGCTATCTGCAAACAGCTCCACTGTCTGTGTGTATACTCTGCTTTGGTCAATTCAGCATGCCCTCAGCGTCCCCAGTCAGAGCGATAGTTCAACTTACTAACAGGGTGAAGCATTAGGCCAGGGGTGGCCAACCAGTCAGAGACTAAGAGCCACAAAAATGACTGCGGTACCACAAAGAGCCACACCATATACCAGCGTTTCTCAACTTTTTTTTCAGCCACGGCACCCTTCATGTGTTTATAGGTCTCACCCTCTGGCCTCTGAAGTTGCTAATGTTTTTTTTATTTGGGCCTCACAGGGTTAAAAGTACCCTGTGAGACCCACGGTTGCAAAATTACAAAATCACTTTTAGCCATTTAAAAAAATAATGTTTATTTAAGTTTTTTTTTAAGGGGAACTATTTTACTATTTCTTTCACTATTTGGGTACTTTTACACAATTCCTGTGAGTCTATGGAACACCTAGGTTTAAAAAAAAATGCATTGTTTTGTATTTCTAATCAAGTACTCAAAAACAGCATTTTTCTACCTCAAGATCTTAAGCCGTTTTGAGGCTGGGCTCCAAGCACTGTGTGGCCTGGTGCCAACTGCCACATCAACTGCCACATTATTATGCAGCTGAGAAATCTCTGACATCACAGATATGCACATTTGCAGATGACTCAGTTCAGTGAGGGTGAATATTGTGAGAGGAGAATTGGAAGAATGCGCCAATATGAGAATTAGAGACATAGATCCTATTAATATAAGTCCACACAGCTAAGAAACAATGGTAAACACTGAAAAAGGCAATTTATAAGATAGTTCCCGCACATGTATAGTCAATTGGTCCTGTTGTTCAGCCTCACAATGCTATTTGATAGTAAATGTGTTTATATGTCCCACCCTCTGGCCTCTGAAGTTGCTAATGTCTTTTTAATTTGGGCCTCACAGGGTTAACCTCTTAAGCCCGAGATATACAGTAAAAGTGTATATTTTCAGCATTACGTTTGTTTACCAATTATTTTAACTGTTATTAGTGAAATATAAGATTATAGAAATCTCAGGGCATTGAGTCGGAAACCGGCGCATATTGACAGGAGGAAGTGGCACATCCAAAAGTGAGTGTAGTCTTTTGAGGGCTTTCAAATTTCGAAAAACTACCCTACCCAGCTCACACCAGCCCCTGTCAATCATCTGACTTCTGGATTTACTTTTTTATTTCTCTTATTTTTTGGGATTATCTCCCACAAACCTGAACGTTATTGCCATAAAACAGAACGCAGTTAGTTTCTCTACCTTTTTGTGAACGTCTTGCAAAAAACGGTGTTGCAATATGATGAAAAATGAAATTTACATTATAAAAAAGATGGCATAATTCAGTACTGTATCTACAAAACCTTCTGTTTAATCATCTTCCCTTTATTCATTTGCTTAGATTTTTCAGGTCTGGTCAATTTTAGCATGGTGTTATTCACAGTCAAAGAATTTTTTTTTTTTTAAATAGAATTGATATTCTCCTTTGGTTCATTACAATTTACTCAAGCCTAGTAACAGACACACTATTTCTGACACTGATCCATATATGTCCCTAGATTCAGATACCAAGAACATGCAAATGGACCATTTAAAAAAAAATTGTAAATGTTTATTCTACGTCCTTATGACATTTTTTATTTTTTTTTATGGATGGAAGAGCCGCACATTGACGGGCAAAGAGCCGCGGGTTGGCCACCCCTGGCCTATAGCCAATGTTGCCTATATTTTATGCACTGTTTAGCCCAGGGGTGGCCAACCCGCGGCTCGCGAGCCGCATGCGGCTCTTTGCCCGTCAATGTGCGGCTCTTCCATCCATTAAAAAAAATGTAAATAAAAAAACTATATATATATATATATATATATATATTTTTTTTTTTATGTCACTCATTCCATAAGGACGTAGAATAAACATTTACTTTTTTTTTTAATGTCCATTTGCATGTTTTTGGGATCTGAATCTAGGGACATATATGGATCAGTGTCAGAAATAGTGTGTCTGTTACTAGGCTTGAGTAAATTGTAATGAACCAAAGGAGAATATCAATTCTATTTAATTTTTTTTTTATATCTTTGACTGTGAATAACACCATGCTAAAATTGACCAGACCTGAAAAATCTAAGCAAATTAATAAAGGGAAGATTATTAAACAGAAGGTTTTGTAGATACAGTACTGAATTCTGCCATCTTTTTTATAATGTAAATTTCTCCACCATTTTTCATCGTATTGCAACACCGTTTTTTGCAAGACGTTCACAGAAAGGTAGAGAAACTAACTGCGTTCTGTTTTATGGCAATAACGTTCAGGTTTGTGGGAGATAATCCCAAAAAATAAGAGAAATAAAAAAGTAAATCCAGAAGTCAGATGATTGACAGGGGCTGGTGTGAGCTGGGTAGGGTAGTTTTTCGAAATTCGAAAGCCCTGAGTCTCTTCCTTCAAAAGACTACACTCACTTTTGGCTGTGCCACTTCCTCCTGTCAATATGCGCCGGTTTCCGACTCAATGCCCTGAGATTTCTATAATCTTATATTTCACTAATAACAGTTAAAATAATTGGTAAACAAACGTAATGCTGAAAATATACACTTTTACTGTATATCTCGGGCTTAAGAGGTTAACCCTGTGAGGCCCAAATTAAAAAGACATTAGCAACTTCAGAGGCCAGAGGGCAGGCCCGGACTGGCCATCGGGAGCACCGGGAGTTTTCCCGGTGGCCTGGCCTACACAGATTAAAAAAAAAAAATTATAAAAAAAAAAAAATCCTTTTTTTATTATTTTTTTTTATTTATTTTTTTGCCAGACCATTGTTTCTAGTTGTGGCGGCGGCGCGGCGCGATAGTTAGATAACCTAGGTGGGTGGGGGAACAACCAGGATTTCACTGTCTGCGACAGAGTTGGAGAACTATCTGACTCTCTCCCTCACGCGGACACACACACACAATGGACCCGTGCTGCCGCTTGTGATTGGTGGAGGCGGGACCAGGCGATACAACTGATTGACAGCAGAGGCGGCGAATGGAATGGCAGACTGCACTCAGATGCAGAATAACAGCCGGGCAGTGAGCCAGGTAGTGAGGGACTCGGGAGAGATCAGAGAGCGAAAGTCAATTAACGTTGATGTCAAGATGGACAGTGGAAGAAAGAGAAAGGGTGGAGGAGAGAGGGATAAAACAAAGAAAAAGAAAGGCCCTTACAGGAGAGAGTGGTTAACTGTATTATAATAGTAAATATAAAAATATGTTGTGCTCTTGCTTTTTTCTTTTTGAAGGTGGAGAGAGTAGCATTGCTAGTGCCACAACAGTTTTATTTGAGGTCCATAACAGTACATTGTACTAAGCAATTGTTGGCTCATTAGTTTGTGATTCACATGCACTAAAATTCACCAGAATGCAGGAAATTAAGTCTTTGTAACAAAAGATTTCCTGGTGGGGGACCCCCAGACCCCCCGCTTAAAAAGTGGCCTGATTGGGGCTATATTTCGCGCTATATCTCCCGGTATGAATTATTTCCCCAGTCCGGCCCTGCCAGAGGGTGGGACATATAAACACATTTACTATCAAATAGCATTGTGAGGCTGAACAACAGGACCAATTGACTATAGGCCTACATGTGCTTAACATTTTTTAAATAAACATTTTTTATTTTTTATTTTTTTCTCTTTCTCCAATTTTCTGTTTTTCTCCCCGTCCCAATTTAGTCGCCGTGCCAATTCCCCCCCTCCCCTACCTGGCTGCTGTATAAGATAAGATAATATATTCCTTTATTGATCCCCTTGGGGAAATTTAGGCATCATAGCAGCATGGGGGGGAGGGGGGGGGGTACAGGTAGTAAAACAACACAGTGTACAGGTAGTAAAAAACAACACAGGCAGTGTAAACAATTTGATCAATATGGTCAATATAATTTACTATCTGACTAGCTGAAGAAATATTCACATTATTCACAGTGTCACATAAGGTGCAGTATGCATAAGGTAGTGTTATAATTTACTATCTACTGAGTATACATTATTCACAGTATCACGGTATCCACTGAAATATACATTATTCACAGTATCACAGTATCACAGTATCCACATAAGGTGCAGTAAGCCTAAGGTAGTGTAGGTTGTCCTCCTTGGGTTCCTATAAGTCCCAGGTCAATGTCTGGTAGCAGTCGCTGTCGCTGCCCCCTGTTGTGGAGCCTGGAGGCTGCTAGTCGCTGCCCACTGTTGTGGAGCCTGATGGCCGCTGGTATGAAGGACTGTCCGAGGCGGTTAGTTGAGTGTCGGGGGGGAATGAGTCTGTGGCTGAACGAGCTTCTCATCTTGACTAGCTCGTCGTAGAGGGGGTGGTAGGGGTTCTCCATGATGGCAGCCAGCTTCCTTATCATCCCCCTCTCTGCCATCACCTCAAGTCTAGGTAGCTCGACTCCCACCACGGAGCTAGCCTTCCTCACCAGCTTGTTGAGCTTGTTGGTGTCCCTTGAGTTGATGTAGCCTCCCCAGCATGCCACAGCATAGAAGAGGATGCTGGCCACAACAGACTGGTAAAAAGACTGCAGCAGTCTGTTGCACACATTGAAGGACCTGAGTCTCCTCAGGAAGAACAGCCTGCTCTGTCCCTTCCTGTAGAGGGCCTCTGTGTTGTCCGACCAGTCCAGTTTATTGTTCAGGTGTACCCCAAGGAACTTGTATGAGTCCACCATCTCCACATCCACCCCTCGGATGGAGATGGGAATCGGGGGGGGGGCTCTTCTTGCCCCTCCGGAAGTCCACCACCAGCTCCTTGGTCTTACTGGTGTTGAGTTGGAGGTGGTTGCTGTCGCTCCACCCCACGAAGCTCTCCACCAGGGCTCTGTACTCCTCCTCATCATCGTCGGTGATGTAGCTTACGATGGAGGAGTCGTCTGAGTATGCATGTTCTCCTACGAGTCGGCACAAGGGCGTCCCGAAGCCGACCGCACGCTTCCTCCGATACGTGTGGCGACTGCCAGTGATGTCTTTTCACTTGGCAGCGAGGACTCTCATTGGTGAAGTGTAACGCGTGGGAGGGCACGCTATCTCCACCAAGTCCTGCCCCCGCTGAGCAAGCGCCGAGACCTGACCTGTAGGCGTCGCTGTCCACAACGCCAGATTCCCACCCACCAGCTTCCCACCCCCTAATACTGCCAATTGTATTAGTATGAACGACCAGCCAAGCTGGTAGCAACGCCGAGAGCTGGGCTCGAACCCAGCATCTCCTGCGTTGGTGACGAGCGCAATCTCTGCTACGCCACCTGACCGCCCTATAAATTTTTTTTTAAATGGCTAAAAGTGATTTTGTAATTTTGCAACCGTGGGTCTCACAGGGTACTTTTAACCCTGTGAGGCAGGGGCGGAGCTAGGGGGTGGCTACTGGGGCTCAAGCCCTGAATGTTTTCTGAAAACCCCCGAATCTATTTAAAAAAAAAATAAAGAAAAGTTTTTTTTTTTTTTTTTTTTTTTACAATTCATCATTGTTACATGAAAATATGTTTGCACCAGATTTAGCAGAAGCTAATTTCCATCTGTGGTCTATCCAGCTGCTAACTGTATTTGAGTGAGTTAAGTCTTGGTGTTATGGTAGACTCAGACCTAAGCTTTAAATCACAATCAACAAGTTGACAAAAACTTAATTCTTCCACCTTAGAAACATAGCTAAAGTACGGCCATTTATAAATCAAAAGGACGCTGAAAACCAGATACATGCCTTTATCTCAAACCGACTCGACTACTGTAATGCACTCCTTACCGGCCTCCTGAAAAAATACGATGATAACTATTTTATTGCAATGCACTATTGCATTATTTTATTCTATTTTACTAACTATTTTATTGCACTGCACTATTTTACTTTATATCAGTGAATCATAGACGCCTGGCCATAAGAGCATTCGGAGCATCTCTGCTCTCCCACTATTGAACTTGGGGGAGCAAAGGTATGCTCTTGCTCCACCACTTTTTGATCATATGAAAAATATGATATATCCCCCCCCAATATATAAATCTAACCATAACTACGTTATGGTTAACTGAGTTTTATAGTGAAAAGAGCAGCTTTATTGGTCAAGATTGAAGGCTCTATATCAGGGGTAGGCAACCCTAGGCACGCGTGCCTGCATAGGCACGCGGGGGCATTTGCATAGGCACAGGGGGCAGCACTAAAAAAAAATAAAAAAAAATAAAAATATTATTTAATTTTTTTTTTTTTTTTTTTTTTTTTTTAAATATTATAGTGAACTATTTTGCACTGTTGTCGCATTTATCTTGTTTAAATCCTCCCACAGGTTCTTTTTACTTCCACATATTTAATTGAGACCCTTTATTTGTTTATTATTTCAATTTAGCTGGAAATACATTGCTACATCATTCAGTAACATTTGCAGAGCCTTATAACAAAAACATTATTACGGTCACCATTGTGACCAGTGGGATTAATCAACAAATAGTATTATTTATTTTTCTATTTCATTGAACATTGCACATGTTAAAAGCCATTTTTTTACTCAAAATGTGAGTATTACCAAGTCAACTTGTGTTCTTAAAACAATGACAATAAACATAGTTTTATTAGGTCGAAATAATGTGGTTGTGTACTTATTTTTCTGTTAACTTATTATGGATTGAAAACTGAAAACCTTAATGCACAGTAACTGAACTCAATATTTTTAAGTTCTGGTAACTAATAATCTTTTTTTTACAGTGTAGTCTTGCGATCAATCAAAACTTATTTACACGATATACCTCACATTCACCCTCCATTCACATCCTGGTGTTCTCCTGGTGTTCTCCATTAGGCCTGTAGGTGGAGCTATGACAGCACACGTACAGTACACACACCGATGGTGTGTGATGTGTCCAAAAATGAATGGGCAAATGTGAGTGAAATGGTCGCACTGTATGCAGCTGTTTGTCTGCATTGCATTCCCCCCCCCCCCCAACTCAGATTTAGGGTTGATACGACCATCATAATAATATTGTTAATAATAACAATAACAATAATGATGTAATAATGTAAAAATTATCATTAAAAAGACCTGATTATGAGAAAAAAAAATTACGATGCATGGAATATTGTTGAGGCACACTAGTTACAACTATATTTCAAACAGGCACTCCATGTCAAAAAGGTTGCTGACCCCTGCTCTATATTGCAGGAAATTGCACGTACAGGTTAATAATAAAAAAAAAAACACCCCTTGCCTGCAAAAAAAAATTAAAATTATATAAAAAAAAAACTCCTATAATCCTAAATCCGCCCCTGCTGTGAGGCCCAAATAAAAAAGACATTAGCAACTTCAGAGGCCAGAGGGTGAGACCTATAAACACATGAAGGGTGCCGTGACTTAAAAAAAAGTTGAGAAACGCTGGTATATGGTGTGGCTCTTTGTGGTACCACAGTCTTTTTTGTGGCTCTTAGTCTCTGACTGGTTGGCCACCCCTGCTATAGGCCTATAGCCCTTCTAAAACAATTGCATATACCGTACTTTTCGCACTATAAGCCGCACCTGAATATAAGCCGCAGCAGCTAAATTGAATGATGTGTACATATATAAACCGCACTGGACTATAAGCCGCAGGTGTTTTAATGTTTAATTACCATATGTAATTAGCATTGGGACACAATACTGTCGGACAAATAACAAGAATTAACTCATTTACAAGTTGTATTAAGTTGAGCAAATAAGGGAACAGATAAATAACATTTCAATGCAGTCAAAAAAGCAATATTTAGATTTTTACATTTTCGGGTTTGGTCACGTCGAGTCACATATAAGCCGCACCGTTATATAAGCCGCAGGGTCGAAAAATGGGGAAAAAAGGTGCGGCTTATAGTCCGAAATTTACGGTAGGCTAAACTTCGTTTTCTTGAATTCACATTTCTTTAGTTTGCAATAATGCAACTGCAACAATTACACATATATAAATAATAATATAACGGGCTGCAAAAACAATTTGCCTATTTAATAGGCTAAACAGTGCAAAAGGCAATATGCCTGGGGGCTATAGGCTTCTAAAACAAGGTCCGAAAGAGACCTTAGCCTATAGACTAAATGCCTATCACGTGTTATTAAGCATCGTTGGCAGATTCTTTTTAATAAAGAGGAGCATCTCTGCCTTTTTGGATGTAATTCTGTTCCTGTGTTCATCCACGATGTTGGATGCAGCGCTGAACAAGCGCTCACTATCCACACTTGTGCAGGGCGCAGAGAGGTACGCTCTTGCCACAGTGGCGAGGGCAGGGAAGCGATCCCTGTTTGCTTTCCAGTACGCCAGTGGCTGTGCACTCCGAGAGATGGGTGGCTCTGAGAGGTAGAGATTCATCTGTGACGCCGCCGCGCTATCGTCGTTGGCCTGCTGCTGCGGGGTTTCTTCAGCCATAATTTCGTTAAACATTGACGACAAGGAACCTGGTCGTGGCACCTTCTCAGCTGGCTCGCCTGTGTCGCTGTAAGGCCAGTAGACGCAAATGCAGTCCCCGTGTCTGTGCCTTGAGCGTGTCAGAATAAAATCCTTTTATCTTTTATTTAAAACAAAGAAAACATCATATTAATTTAGCATGGCGTTCGTTCTTTTATATGATGCAGCATAAGACTGTGTCATAGTTAGCCCCTTTCGTGACTGAATACCAAGGGTTGCATCACAGTCACGAAAGGGGCTATGTCATAGACTAGTCATCCTAAATAGGCCTATACATAAGCCGAATAAAACAGCGGATTTTATCCAGCTAAAACAGAAAATAATATGTTTGTTAGGCTAATCTAAAATAGATTAATAATTACATTTTGTTAATTATATTTTTGCTAAATGTATTCTGGCTAAATGTTGTTAATTTCACCATGGGTCTATGATGTTTGCCAAACTGTAGAGGGGCTCTTTTTCTATGTCGGTGAATCTGAGGGTTACAGCTTCCAGCAGTGTGGATTTTGTCGTCTTCACGCCATGATCTGATGCGACATCTTTGCGCCGCCTCAGACCTACTCCTATCCGAGCTCCGGGAGGGTCATCAAAGAGAAGTTGCCTATTCTCAGTCCTTGCCCTACAATGGTGGAATGAACTACCCACCCCAGTTAGGACAGCCGAAACGTGTCCAATCTTTCGCCGTCGACTAAAGACGCACTTCTTCAACCATTATCTGAAATAATAAAAAAAAAAAATTAAATAAAATCTAACCCTAACTAACCTTACTGTCATGCACTTGTCCTAATAAACTAACCTACACTGTAGCATGCAACACTTTGATGAACATTGTTACTCAGCTGATGTAGAGTTGTACCCTTCCTGCTGACTTGTCGTACAGAACTTGTAAGTCGCTTTGGATGACTAAATGTAAATGTGATAGTTCTGAAAACGTCAAGCAGATTTGTGACTCGCTGCCAACTTATTAACAGTCCCACTAGAATCAATCCTTCCAAACCTGACCGTAATGCTCTTCTTGATGTTATCCTTATAAATGCAGTTCATAAATATGTATCTAGAGGTGCTTTTTCCAATGACATCAGCGATCATTGCACTATTGCATGCACAACATTGCCCAAGACAAAATGCCTGACTGTTCTCAGGCGAAGTTTTAAACACTTCTCTGAACAGGCCTTCATTCATGATTTGGCTGAGGTTAATTGGTCTCGTTTTTGCATTGATTCCATCTATTAGCAATGCTGTCCCTCTCTTTCAGCACCAGTGTCTTGCTTATTTATATAAGCCTTGTATAAATAAGCATGCTCCTCTCAGGAAGGTCAGGATTACAGACAGATCGAATCCTTGGTTCGAGTGAACTATCACATGCCATTCGTGCTCGCAACAAGCAGTGGTCTTTAGCTAGAAAGTCCAAGACTGCTAAGGGCTGGTTGCATTTTCGCTCGCTTCGAAACAAGTGTACTCATCTTATAATTTTTTTTAAAGTAGAGTACTACCTATGAATGAATGAATGAATGAAAACTTTATTTAACAGATTGCAGAATGGGTACAATACAGTACGGCTCAATACACACAATTGTTAACACATTCCCGCCCGACCACGTATATATCCTTTTGTGATTATACTTACATAATAGGTGTATAAGTGACTGTGCGTTGCTTTAGACCAAGGTAAGGCATTTGTAACAACTTCTGTGAAGTTAGCTGAGTTAGGAAAGTTCGGTCGAGCACAGCTCTGAACAATGGACAACAACACCGGCGGCGGGCTGGTTTACCCGCGGCAGCACAACAACAACAACAACAACAGCAACAACGGCGGGCTGGTTTACCCGAGGGAGGCTCTCCTCTGCTTTCGAAACAGAGTTGCAGAACCACCGAGGAATCTACCAGCCGAAATAAGGATTCGCAGACGGGGAAATCGAGCTGGCACGAGCGTGAAGGACAGGAGAGAGGACAGCAGGAGATTCAAGCCTTACCTGCCCGCTGTCGTCATGGGGAACGTGCGATCGCTGGTCAACAAGACCGACGAGCTCTCAGCCCTGATGATCAACCAGCGTGAGTACAAGGAGGCAAGCCTACTGTGCTTCACCGAATCCTGGCTGAACGAGAACATCCCGGACAGTGCAATAGAACAGGAGGGTTTCACGGTGGTGCGCGCCGACCGGAGTAAACAGAGCGGCAAGCGGAGAGGCGGAGGGCTTGTTGTCTTTGTGAACTCCAAATGGTGCCACCCGGGGCACATCACCATTAAGGAACGTATCTGTTCCCCCGACATTGAACTATTGGCACTGAGTCTGCGGCCATACTATTTACCGCGAGAAATAACACACGTCCTGGCTCTCACTGTTTACATCCCTCCCAGCGCGGCGGCGGCGCAGGCGAGTGACGTCATACACTCCACCGTCGCGGCGCTTCAGACAAAACACCCGGATGCATTTATTTTTATCAATGGGGACTTCAACCATGTCAGACTGAACAAGACCCTGACAAACTTCACCCAGTATGTCACCTGCAAAACCAGGGGAGACAAAACTCTGGACCTCCTGTATGCTAACGTGAAGGAGGCTTTCAGTGCGACTTCCCTGCCCCCCCTCGGCCAGTCAGACCACAACCTTGTGAGGCTTGTATCCACATACACGCCTCTCATTAAGAGACAGCCTCCGACCACCATGTCTGTCCCACAGTGGTCTGACGACGTCGAGGAGGAGCTACAGGAGTGTTTCAGGTCGACAGACTGGGATATGTTTGAGAGGGCTTACGGTGATGACATTGATGGACTATCCCACTGCATCACAGACTACATCAGGTTCTGTGAGGAGAGCATCGTACCCACAAAGAGGGTACGCTGCTTCTCAAACAATAAACCCTGGATTAGCAAGGACATTAAACACCTGCTAAACAGGAAAAAGAGGGCCTTCATGGCAGGGGACACTGAGCAGGCCAGGGCTGTCCAAAGGGAGCTCAAAAAAGAGCTAAGGGCAGCCAAGGTCAGCTACAAGGACAGGCTGGAGGGCAGACTACAGGCCAACAACACCAGGGAGGTGTGGGCGGGTGTCCGGAAGATCACTGGGTTCAAACAGCAGGGCACAGCTGTGGAGGGCCCTCCAGAGCGTGCAAACGAGTTCAACTCGTTTTTCAACCGCTTTGACCAGAGTGGCCTCCCCACACCCCTCCCCCCACCCATCGACACCAGCACCAGATCACACCTACAAAGCAGCCCCCCCACCCCCCACCCCCCCACACCCATCAGCAACGGCACCCCACCCCCAACACCAGCAGACTGCCCACCACCCCCAACCCTGACGATCACAACCAGTCAGGTCAGTAAGCAGCTCTCCAAAATTAATGTAAACAAGGCCAGAGGACCGGACAACACCAATCCCAGGGTGCTCAAGGTATGTGCAGAGCAGCTGGCAGCACCGCTCCAGCATCTTTTCAACCTCTCCCTGAGGCTGGAGAGGGTGCCCCAGCTCTGGAAGACCTCCTGCATTGTCCCGGTGCCCAAGAAGGGACGTCCCAGCACCCCCAACGACTACAGGCCAGTCGCTCTGACGTCACACGTCATGAAGACGTTTGAGAGACTGGTCCTGCAACACCTCAAGCCCCTGGTGCGTGACTCCCTCGACCCCCTGCAGTTTGCATACCAGGCAAACATCGGGGTGGAGGATGCCATCATCTACATGCTCCACAGAGCGTACACGCACCTGGAGAAGCCGCGCAGCTCAGTGAGGATCATGTTCTTTGATTTCTCCAGCGCCTTCAACACCATCCAGCCGTCACTGCTAGCGGAGAAGCTCTCTGCGATGCAGCTGGAGCACGGCTTGGTGGCCTGGATCAAGGACTACCTCACTGAGAGGCCACAGTACGTCAGACTAAAGGACAGTCAGTCTGACGTACTGGTGAGCAACACCGGCGCCCCCCAGGGAACTGTGCTGTCACCCTTCCTCTTCACCCTCTACACCTCAGACTTCTGCCGCAACTCCAGCGGGTGCCACCTGCAGAAGTTCTCAGACGACTCCTCCATCGTAAGCTACATCACCGACGATGATGAGGAGGAGTACAGAGCCCTGGTGGAGAGCTTCGTGGGGTGGAGCGACAGCAACCACCTCCAACTCAACACCAGTAAGACCAAGGAGCTGGTGGTGGACTTCCGGAGGGGCAAGAAGAGGCCCCCCCCGATTCCCATCTCCATCCGAGGGGTGGATGTGGAGATGGTGGACTCATACAAGTTCCTTGGGGTACACCTGAACAATAAACTGGACTGGTCGGACAACACAGAGGCCCTCTACAGGAAGGGACAGAGCAGGCTGTTCTTCCTGAGGAGACTCAGGTCCTTCAATGTGTGCAACAAACTGCTGCAGTCTTTTTACCAGTCTGTTGTGGCCAGCATCCTCTTCTATGCTGTGGCATGCTGGGGAGGCTACATCAACTCAAGGGACACCAACAAGCTCAACAAGCTGGTGAGGAAGGCTAGCTCCGTGGTGGGAGTCGAGCTACCTAGACTTGAGGTGATGGTAGAGAGGGGGATGATAAGGAAGCTGGATGCCATCATGGAGAACCCCTACCACCCCCTCTACGACGAGCTAGTCAAGATGAGAAGCTCGTTCAGCCACAGACTCATCCCCCCCGACACTCAACTAACCGCCTCGGACAGTCCTTCATACCAGCGGCCATCAGGCTCCACAACAGTGGGCAGCGACTAGCAGCCTCCAGGCCCCACAACAGGGGGCAGCGACAGCGACTGCTACCAGACATTGACCTGGGACTTATAGGAACCCAAGGGGGACAAAGTAGACTACCCTGGTACTTTGATTAATGTATACTCAGTAGATAGTAAATTATTATAACACTACCTCTTGCATACTGCACCTCATGTGACACTGTGAATAATGTGAATAATGTGAATATTCCTCAGCTAGTCAGATAGTAAATTATATTGACCATATTGATCAAATTGTTTACACTGCCTGTGTTGTCTTTTACTACCTGTATACTGTTGTTTTACTACATGTACCCCTCCCCCCCTCCCCCCCATGCTGCTATGATGCCTGAATTTCCCCAAGGGGATCAATAAAGGAATATCTTATCTTATCTTATCTTATCTTATCCGTGTTTCGAATCCACCGGTTGAAGTCCAACCAACCACGGACATGTCCGTGGCAAGGTTGTTTTGGCTTTTATTCCATTGTAATAACCTACTCGATGTCACCGAGCGGCACTGCAGATCTACCCGCCTCTTCGAATTCTGGAAAGTGCATTACCGGCCAGATCCTCTTAGGGGCGCTGTCCCGATAATGCAGTGTGCCCTGTGGCAGAACGGTGCATTATTTTTTTTAACTTTCAATGTTGTTTCCAGTAGCTGGATTCTGGATGTGTAGCCTGTAGCTTGGAATACCTTTTGGGACGCGGATTTCACTATGCAGTAACGGAATATATCATCAGCCAATGGACATATTGATCTACCAGATGGCGATCGATAACTGGGAAATGCTCTGGGGGATCCAACCGGCACACAGTAAGATCTTTTTCACGTAAATTACACGCTGATCAGGCTTGTTATCATACTCAACCAGCCGATCAATGAATGTGGCTACTGAGGCTAACACGGTTATTGGTAATCAATAATCAGAAACGACGTCCCCCCCCCCCCCCCCCCCCCCCCCCCCCCTTCATGCATTCATGGTTGAGGATCGTACGGATCATATGCACTTTGAGTTTTAACTGTAGCTTCTGTATAATCGAAATGCCATTGGATATAACGTTAGTAGCTATTAGCCCTTTATCCAGCCTTCCAGGAAATATCCTAGCCGGAATCCCTTATAACGCTTATATTCAAGACGCTATAAAATGAGAACGTATTGATGAAACAATTATTTCTTTAAGCCATTTTGAAGGGACGGTTTATGGTCTCAATTGACAATGACAATGGACAGATAGCAATACTATAAAGTATAGATTTAGCTCTACAAACAGCCCCACGGACTATGCAAGTCTGTTTTGATATGCTGGCCATCTAGAGTGATATTAGATGCATCCAAGTGGCCGGGAAAGTGTTAAGGGAATGCAGACCAGAGAAAGACGTTTGTCTTGTTTACATCAGGGTCCCCCATTTTCAATTCATATTGACATTTATGACATACACAACATACATGACATTTATGGCATAGGGACATACAGGTATTTAGTACTGATACATTTGTGACATAAACGGTATTCAAATATACAGTACTGTTACCCATAGATCCTGACAGAGTATATACATATGATGGGGAGGGGACTGTACATTAGGAGGGGGTGGGTGGGTAGGTGGGAGAGAAATATACATACAGTGGGGAGGAGACTGTACATTTGGAGGGGGTGGGTGGGTGGGAGAGAAATATACATATGGCTGGGAGAGAATATATACATGTGGTGGGGAGGAGATTGTCTATTAGGAGGGGGTGGGGGGTTTGGACATTTACGGTGGCCAGTTTTGAATTGCAGCCTCCCGTAGGTGCTCTTTAAGATCCTTAACCTTATCCTTAACCTCTGACCCTACAGTAAGTAACCCCTCCAAGTTTTGGACTACAGTGAAAGCCTTACAGAATAAGAGGGTGGCTGGCCCTCCTCAAAAACTGTTGGTCAATGATTCCCTTATTCCTGACAAAAAAACAAATGTCAAATGTTTTCAATTCCCATTTCAAAAAGGCTGGGCATGTTTTGATGACTTACATCCTGACTCGGGTTGAGTATCAACTCTTCAGAGCCCTCTTCTACTCTGCCTACTTTTGTCTTTTCTCCTTTTCTTGTGTCTGATGTCATGCATGCCCTGCAAACATTAGATCCTAAAAAGACCACTGGCCCTCATGGCATTGACCCCTATTTTCTAAAAATCGAAGCTCAACCCTCGACAGACTTGTATAATCTATCTATTTCTGAAGAGGTCCTGCCTGATATCTGGAAACAATCTCAAGTTCAAGTTCAAGTTCTTTAATAGTTGTCATACAGAAGTACAGAATACTTTCATACAAAATGCTTCTTACTGTTACGCTCCAGAGACTGTGCTAGACAAGATAGTATCAAATAACATAATAACATAATATAGCATGAATTTAGAAGAAGAAAATGAGGTCACAGTGTTCGGTATAGACATATGTACAATGTTCTGAGTTACCATATAATATACAATACACAATACTATGCAGTGTACTAATGTACAGTACTATCTAGTGCAAAGCAGAAATGGGATGAGGTACAATTTTAGGTACAATTTACAGTAAGGTGTACGAGTTGTATTGCAATCCTTCATCCATAAATATAAAGTGTGGGGAGTGGGTGCTACAGTGTGTTTGTTTAAAGTGGGTGTGTGCTATAAGTGTGTGGAGTGGGTGCTACAGTGTGTTTGTTTAAAGTGAGTGTGTGCGTGTGGATGTGTGTGCTATGTGCGTTTGGTGGTTGTTGTTGTGTAGTGTTCATTCATTGTTCGTTTAGCAGCCTGATGGCCTGGGGATAGAAGCTTCTTCTGAGTCTTTCTGTGCTCGCCTTGAGACTCCTGTATCGCTTGCCTGACCGCAGCAGTTCAAAGAGGCAGTTGTTCGGGTGACTGGAGTCTTTAATGATTCTCTTAGCCTTGCCCTTGCAACGCTTGTAGTAAATGTTCTGGAGGGTGGGGAGCCCCCCTCCAATTGTGCGTTCGGCTGAACGTGTCACTCTTTGTAGTCTGCTTTGGTCTTGTGCAGTGCTATTCCCAAACCAGGAGGTGATGTTGCCGGTCAAGATGCTCTCTATTGTACATGAGTAGAAGTTCTTAAGGATCTTCTGGCTGACTTGGAACTTCCTTAGGCGCCTGAGGAAGTAGAGGCGTTGTCGTGCCTTCTTCACAACACTGTTAATGTGTGTGGTCCATGTCAAGTCCTCGGATATGTAGGCTCCGAGGTACTTAAAGCTGTTGACTCTCTCAACCGGTGCCCCGTCGATGCTGAGGGGGCTGTAGTCCTTGACCCCCGACCTCCTGAAGTCCACAATCATCTCCTTTGTTTTGCTGACGTTCAGGGAGAGGCTGTTTTCCTGGCACCATCCCGCCAGGACCTTGACCTCTTCCAGGTAGGCCCTCTCGTCGTTGGCAGAGATCAGGCCCACCACCACTGTGTCGTCAGCAAATTTGACGATTGTATTGCTACTCCGCTGAGCCACACAGTCGTGTGTGTACAGGGAGTAGAGGAGGGGACTCAGAACACAGCCCTGGGGGGCCCCTATGTTGAGGGTGATGGATGAGGAGGTGCAGTTGCCTGCTCTCACCACCTGGGGTCTGCCAGTCAGGAAGTCCAAGACCCACTGGCAGAGGTCATAGCCCAAGCCCAGGTCCCTGAGCTTGGCTATGAGTATGGAGGGGACTATGGTATTGAATGCCGAGCTGTAGTCGATGAATAGCATTCTCACATAGTTCCCCTGCCTCTTGTCCAGGTGTGATGCTGCTGTGTGCAGCACATGGGATATGGCGTCCTCCGTGGACCTGTTGGGGCGGTATGCAAATTGCAGGGGGTCCATGTTGATGGGGAGGGAGGAGCAGATGTAGCCCTTTACTAGCTTCTCGAAGCACTTCATGGCTATGGAGGTGAGAGCTACAGGGCGGTAGTCGTTGAGGCAAGCAGGCTTGGATTTTTTGGGTACAGGGATAATAGTGGACTTCTTCAGGCAGGTGGGGATGACAATCTTTTGTCTCTCCTGTGTTAAAAGCAGGTCTTCTCTCAGAGATGAACAATTATTGGCCTATTTCTAACCTCTGTGTCCTATCTAACATTCTGGAGTCTTTAGTATCTTCCCAACTAAGGCTTTTTCTAGACTCTCATTTCATCTTAAATACCATGCAGTCTGGTTTTAGAACCAAGCATAGTACTGTGACTGTGTGCTTAGAAGTCCTAGATAACATCAGGGCTGCTACTGACAATAAGACTTTTTGTGTTGCCTTGTTTATCAATCTGACTAAGGCTTTCAATACTGTCGATCATCACATATTATTTAATACTCTCCTGAGGGTGGGTTTCAGTCTAAATGTGTTTGCTTGGTTCAGGAGCTAGCTCCTTGATCGTACACAGTGTGTTAGGCTTGGCGACTCTGTCTCTGATCCAATTACTTTAGAAAAGGGGGTTCCACAAGGTTACATTTAGTGTCTGCTTATTTTTCTATTATATGTAAATAACATCTGTGATCATTTAACTCACTCCCGGTACCATATATACTGTATGCTGATGATACAGTTATGTATTCTTGTGCTTCTTCTCTTGAGGCTGCTGTCACACATTTACAGTCTGATTTTGCCTTCTTGCAGGATACTCTCATTGAATCAAAATTGCTATTGAATGGTAGCAAAACAAAGGCAATGGTATTTGCTCCAACTAGGTAAACTGTCTCTCCCCCCTCTATTTTCACCCTTGATGGTTGTTCTATTAAGATTATTGAAACTTACAAATACCTTGGCATCTGGCTGGACAATAACCTAGATTTTAAACATCAGATTGATGCTTTAATAAAAAAACTTAAATTCACAGTTGTTTTTTTCCCTATAGGGTTAAATCATGCTTTCCCCCCGCCTCCCGTAAACAGGTGGTTATGGCCCCTGCATTTTAGTCTACTGAATTTTAGTCTACTGTATGTGTATTGTACTTTGTTATGTATGTATTGTCATAATTCATGATTGCCTTCTTGGCCAGATCACCCTTGAAAAAGAGACCTCGGTCTCAATGGGGTTTTATTTCTGGTTTTAAATAAAGGTTTGATGATTTAGCAGATATAAATACCTAATACCTAAGTATGGTGTATTGTTAATAGCTTAAGCAATGACATTTTAGACTGCAGGGTCAGGAGCAGGTAGAGGGTAAGTGTCTTGGTAAAGGTAATTTCCATAGGGATGGACATGCATGAATGGGCTGCACCGGGGGACACAAGATGGTCTCTCTAACCACCAGTTGTCCTAGACATCCATTACAAGGGACTCACCACCATCTCCTCTCTTGTGCTGTCGATTGTCCCTAAGAATACCATTTGCAAATGCAAAGGAAGTTCTAATATTAAGGAAGAAGGTGTAAAATGCGTACAATTAACAAATTAATTGTGTGTTGTATTTGTTATAATGGAACAATAGGAAACAACATCATTAACACATTGAGCGCCATAAGCTTCCCCCATCCTTCACTGTCTAGCGCCAGCTTTTCATGACCATTTTCGCGATATTTCACAATCTTTGCGGACACTATTGTATATTCTTTATTATAGCCATGGAGACAATAGTATGGCTCATTTGACAGACACTATTTCTAGTCCAACATGTAAAAAAGAGTTTGTTTCTACACACTGTAGTTTGTAGTTTATTACACGCTAAACATCGTCCATTTCCAAGATAATCCAGTCGTTCTCCATAGATCGCGAGATAGGTTCAGTAAAATAGACATTTACCTTAGCCAGAAGGTTATCCAAAAAGAATAATTCCAATGATCCCATCGGCGATCGCGATTACTCGTTTAATTACAGTGTAATTACACTTGTTTACGGGACACTATCGTTTTTGAGGCCAGCAAATTTGCTATCGATTGCTTTGGAAGAGCTCCTCCCCCTCAGAGCGATTCTCGATAGTCCGGTTCAGTCATTGCCTCTCCTGATCCATTTCTTTCTGAGTTCAAACGGTAGACGATACTGCCACCTGGTGACGCTTAACCGCTGGCGAGATAACACGAGAAATGTTGGGTATGGCGCTAAATGAGTTAATGCACTTGGCTGTGATTTGTAACAACAATTTATTGCCTTGCATTGCAGGAATCTTTTTGAAAAAGGGACAAGAATGTGTTCAATAATTCAATTGAACCAAACAAATTGAATATTAAAATAGATTCTGACAGCCCTACTCCCCACTCTCTGTTGTGACTCTGCTGTCCCTCTATTCCAGGAAGACGCTTTCGCCTTCGCCAACGAGGTGGGATACCCCTGTCTCCTGAGGCCCTCCTACGTTCTGAGGTAAGATTTTGCAAGTGCCAGCCTCTCGTAACTAGAACTGTGTTCCAACATATCTGTATTTGAGGTGTGTTTACTGTTTGCACATGGCGAATTTGCTCGTGCACACACACCCACACTGCACACACACACACCCACACTGCACACACACACACC
>NC_140167.1:148729949-148731550 GCF_963971535.1 Notolepis coatsorum
TAGGAGCTTTTGAATGAGGGGGTGAGATCAAGCGGAATGTTACTTCTGCGGTCTTGCGTGTAATTACACTCATTGTCTCAAGTGCAGGTTTGCTGTCAGACTTTGTCATTTGGCCGTATGTGTGCCTGGCAGCAGACCTCAGCCTACGAGGGAACCTCTGAACCCTTTTCATTAATTCAAACCTCACTTATTCTCAAAAGAATCATTGAGGTTTTCCCATTTGGAACAGGTCAAAATACGAATAAAAACAAAGGGAGGAAAATACGTTTTTAAAAACTAGAGATAATAATGGCAATTTCTATAAATAAATACATGTTTTTTTTTTCAGTGAAGTGCCCCTTTTAAATGTGACACAGGCACAGATCAGTGTAAACAATATCTCTAGCCCTAGAGAACATCATGGATTTAGTTTAGCTTTCATTAAGTACATAAGCACGTCTTGCAGAGCATTAAATGAGGGGTGCAGGTTCTCAATAGCTAGTTGTACAGAGTCAGCAATACAGTAGACAGTAGTGTCATCACATAAAGATGAAATTGACATTCACTGAAAGATGAGACAATATCAATAATGTAAATAAGACAGGACCTAGGATTGATCCCTGTGGGACACATTTTGTAATGGGCAAGAATTCTGATTGGCCTTTCCCATTTTTCACCCACTGAAGTCTCTCAGACAAATAACTCTGAAACAAACCACAAGCATTAGCATTTAAATTAATTTAAAATAAAATAATGGTCAACTGTATCGAATGCTTTTTTTTTTTTTTTTTTTTTCATCTTTTCCCCCTCCTTTTTCCTCCGATTTTTCTCCCATCCCAATGTTTAGTCGTTATGCCAATTCCCAATCCCTTCCTGGTTGCTGCGCCACTTACCCCCACAGTCGGTCTGGAGAGTGGAGGCTATCACGTGCTTCCTCCGACACACGTCCAGCCAATCAACCGCTTCTTTTCACCTGCAGCGCGGATTCTCACTGAGAGGGCGTAGCGTGTGGAAGGATCACACTATCCCACTTAGATCCTATCCGCGCTTAGCAGGCGCCCCGACCGAACTGTAGGAGTCGCTGTTTACAACGACCCGGACCCACCCCGCCAGCTTCTCCCACCCTCTAATACTGCCAATTGTATTAGTGTGAACGGCCAGCCAAGCTGGTGACAACCCCGGAGCTGTGAGCTGGATTCGAACAGGCGAATCCTAGCGTCTCCGGGGTTGGTGACGAACGCAATCTCCGCTACGCCACCTGACCGCCCCTGTATCGAATGCTTTTGATCTACTGTACAAATAGTGCGGCACACTGTTTTCCTTTATCTAGGTGGATACTATATAATTTACAACTAAAGTAGTGGCTGAGCTCCTGCTATGATTTGCTCTAAAACCGTATTCGGTATGGATTTAATACAGAATGATTTGAGTAAAATGCTTTGAGTTGGTTATTTGCCAATGATTCCTGGATTTGTGTTAGTCTATAGCAGGGGTTCCCAAAGTGGGGGTCGCGAGCCGCCGCGGGGGGGGGGGGGGGGGGGGGGTGGGGGGGGGGGGGGGGGGGGGGGGGGGGGGGGGGGGGGGGGGGGGGGGGGGGGGGGGGGGGTTCGCCAGATTGATGA